>NC_036870.1:1111527-1257318 GCF_002910315.2 Salvelinus sp. IW2-2015 | reverse complement strand
CAGTGTAATATATTATAAAAATAAAGCGAACTGGATGGAATATGGGGAAAAATGCACCAAATTATTTTTCAATCTTCAACATAGAAATGCTACCAAAAATATATATTGAAACTTGTTACAAATGATGGAGTCACGCATGGTTCAGCGAATTATATTTTGAAAGAGGAAGTAAAGTACTCTAAGAATATGTTTTCGTCTCAGTCTCATCCATCTCCACCAACTGAAACTAATTCTATGGATTTTTTTCCTAAGAATAATGTAAAATTAACATCTCTACAGAAAGACTCATGTGAAGGCCAAATTACACAGGAGGAACTTCTTGATGCAATTAAAGCCTTTAAGGCTGGGAAAACTCCAGGGCTGGATGGCATACCAGTGGAAGGTTTTTTTATGTACTCAGAGGACCATTATTAGCATGTTTTAACCACTCCTACATAAATGGTACATTATCAGACACGCAACAAGAAAGTCTGATATCATTATTACTGAAACAGGACCCAAGTGGTATATATAAAGATCCAGTCCATTTAAAAAAATTGGAGACCTCTTACACTTCAGTGTTGCGATGCAAAAATCCTAGCAAAATGCTTGGCGCATAGAATTAAAAAAACATTGTTAGATATTATTCATCCTAATCAGACAGGTTTTTTACATGGACGATACATTGGATATAATATAAGACAAGTACTGGAATTACTAGAATACTATGTGTAACGTCCTGACCAGAGTTATTATGTGTTTTGCTTGTTTAGTGTTGGTCAGGACGTGAGCTGGGTGGGAATTCTATGTTGTGTGTCTAGTTTGTCTGTTTCTGTGTCCAGCCTAATATGGTTCTCAATCAGAGGCAGCTGGTAATCGTTGTCCCTGATTGAGAATCATATATAGGAGGCTTGTTTTGTGTTGGGATTTTGTGGGTGATTGTTTCCTGTCTCTGTGTTTGTTCTGCACCAGATAGGACTGTCTCGGTTTTCACGGTTTGTTATTTTGTTATTTGTTAAGTGTTCATGGTTATTGTTTAATTAAACATGTTGAGCACTGGCTACGCTGCATTTTGGTCCTCTCCTTCATCCCAAGAAGAAAATCGTTACACTATGAAGTATCGGGGACACCAGGCCTGGTTTTCATAGATGATTTTGGAAAGGCTTTTGACAAAGTACGACTGGAGTTTATATATAAATGCCTAGAATATTTCCATTTTGTGGAATCTCTTATAAAATGGTTTAAAGTTATGTATAGTAACCYTAGGTGTAAAATAGTAAATAATGGCTACATCTCAGAAGGTTTTAAACTATCTAGAGGAGTAAAACAAGGTTGTCCACTATCGGAATATCTATTTATTATTGCCATCGAAATGTTAGCTGTTAAAATTAGATCAAAGAATAATATTTAGGGATTAGAAATGCCGTGGCTTAAATACGAAGGTGTCATTGTACGCTGATGATTCATGTTTTCTTTTAAAACCACAATTAGAATCTCTCCGCTGCCTAATAGAGGATCTAGATACTTTTGCTATCCTCTCTGGATTAAAACCAGAGTGTACTATATGACGTATTGGATCACAAATAAATTCACATTTTACATTACCGTGTAGTTTACCAATTAAATGGTCTGACGGAGATGTGGACATACTCGGTTATTCAAATCCCAAAAGAAAGAAATGATCTCACTCCAATAAGTTTTTATAGAAAGTTAGCAAAAATAGATAAGATCTTGCTACCGTGGAAAGGAAAATACCTGTCTATTTGTGGAAAAATCACCCTGATTAACTCTTTAGTCATATCACAGTTGACCTATTTGCTTATGATTTTGCCTACACCTAGTGGCCTGCTTTAAATTATATGAACAAAAAATATTCAATTTTATTTGGAATGGCAAGCCAGACAAAACTAAAAGTGCCTATTTATATAACGAATATGAATTCGGAGGGCAGAAATGATTAAATATTAAAGCATTAGACCTCTCACTAAAGGCATCAGTCATACAAAAGTTATACTTAAATCCAAACTGGTTCTCTAGTAAATTGGTAGGAATGTCTCATCCTATGTTCAAGAATGACCTTTTTCCCTTTGTTCAGATTACACCTGCTCACTTTCGGTTGTCTGAAAAGGAAATCATCTCCAAAACACTTATTTTTTATTTTTTAAACAAGCCTTAGAAAGTTGGTTGCAATTTCAGTTTAATCCCCCTGAAAAGACAGAACAAATAATACAACAAATATTGTGGTTGAACTCAAATATACTAATTGATTAAAAAAAACGTATTTTTCGAAGAAATTTAWTTTTTTTTAAATAATTTTAGTGAACGATATCATAAATAGGACTGGTGGAGTTATGTCCCACATGCAGCTAACACAGACATATGGAAATGTCTGCTCTACCCAAAATTACAACTAATTGCAGCCTTACCACAAAAATGGAAGAGGCAAGTAGAAGGGGAAAAAACTAAGGAACTTGTATGTCGGCCCTGCATTAAAGAACATAAATGGTTAAAGAAAAGTGTGATAAATAAAAACATATACCAATTTCATTTAAGGACCATAAAATTGACAGCTGTGCCATATAAATTGCTAAATAGTTGGGAATAGATTTTCGATGTACCCATTCCATGACACATGGTTTATGAATTGACACGCAAAACAACGCCCGATTTTTTACATTTAAATTACWATACAAAATTCTTGCAACCAATAGAATGTTATATATATGGGGGATACAATCTTCCCACCCCTTCAGATTTTGCTGTGAGGAGGCAGAGTCATTAGATCATTTATTTTGGTATTGTCCATATGTAGCTCGTTTTTGGTCACAGGTCCAGGAATGGCCGAAGAATTCCAACATTTGCCTAGAACTAACGCTGCAGATACCAATACTGGGTGATTTGAAAAGCCATAGTCAATCAATCAATAATATAATAATTATTTTAGCAAAAAAAAATATTTTTAATTTACAATCTGTAGAAGCTATGAGAGTAGAAAGGTTCAGTACTTTTGTGAAGCATCACAGCACAGTTGAAAAATATATGGCAAATAAAATCCAAAATGGATGATGTTGAGAGATAGATGGGGGGGGGGGGTGAATGGAGCTGAAGGGTGGGACCAATAAGATAACCAATGTAAAACATACGGGGTCTTGTAAATGTATATAGGTTCTGAACTTTTGTGAAATAGCACAGTTACAAATAGAAATCAAACTGGATGGACATCAGAAATAGAGGAAGGACTAAAAACAAACAAAATATAACTATTGTAAAATAGATTGTGTTTGTAAAATGTGTATAAGATGTATAAACTGAAGGTAGAAGCCTAAGTGTTTATTAATTGGGGAAGGGTGGAGAGTTTGCGGGAATAATAAAGGTATAATTCTTAAAAAGTAATGTAGTGCTATATACGTAGGTATGTGTATGTATATATATGTGTATATGTAGGCATATGTGTATGTATATGGATATATATATTTACCCCAAAAATATATGGGATTGGAACTGTTGCAGACAATTACATTGATGAAACAACAACTCTCCGCAATATTAAGCTGATCCACCCCTTAGAATATATATATTTTTTAATAATGGCTACCCAGACTATTTGCACCCCCTGCTCTTAAATTATTTGTTTTTCACATCTCTTACTTTTTTTTTTGGGGGGGGGGGATATTTTCTTAAACTGCATCGTTGGTTAAGGGCTTGTAAGTAAGCATTTCACTGTAAGGTCTACAGCTGTTGTATTCAGCGCTTGTGACAAAATAAGCCCAGCCCCTAGTCCAGGCCCCAGCCCTAGTCCATTCCCCAGCCCCAGGCCCAGCCCACCCCCTAGCCCTAGTCCAGGCCCCAGCCCCTAGTTCAGGCTCAAGCCCCAGCCCCTAGTTCAGGCCCCAGCCACTAGGCCAGGCCCAGCCCCAGCAGCCTTACTCATGGAGAGCTGTAACAGCCATGCATTCATCCTAGTCATCCTAAAGGTTTGCACACATCGCACCAAATGTGGATCTAGCATTCATCTCCCGATCGTTCAGTGTCCGCTGTAGATGTCTGACTGCCATGATTTTTTCACTCGATTCTACATGTAAATTCGATGTGAACTCAGTGCGCAAATTAAGTACTCTTGGCCAGCAAATGCTATTGGTGTGTCTGAGCCCAAACCTGAAGAGTCTGTAGGTGAATGATGTTGAGCTTGAACAGCATTATGGAGATGAGTTTAATATCAGCTTGTGGAAGGTTGTCCGCTGTTCATTAACTAAATGATGTGGGTGAAAAAGATCCACTCTGTCCAGAAACAACGACCTCCAGCCGCTCAGAGATCTGAGGAAGACAGGCTGGTAATTAATGGATGTGTTGGCTATTTTATGTGTGTGTGTTGTGTGTATGCGTGTATGCGTGAGAACCCTGCAGTTGCAGTGTGTGTGTGGGTGTGTGTAAGAGGGGTGGGAGAGAGCACCTCTGTAAGGAGAGGGGAGAGGAAAAGGGGCCCGGTTCAGCAACAAAGAGCTGAGTTCAGCGGAGAGGCCCAGGGCCTTAAGAGCAGTCCCCCAGGGATGTGGGAGGGAGGAAGGGGGAGGAGGAGGGGGATTGGACATTGTTCTCCTTGAATACTGATGCTGAACGCAGGTCTAATTCCAGATTCACTCAGTTCCATTCAGTTCAGTTCCACATGAAAAATATTTAGCTTCATGAAGACCAACAACGTGTCCAGTTCTATGGTTGTATCATGATTAGCATTAGGACCAATCTATTGGATTTTCATTTGTATATAAAAGTACCCATACATCCATTACAGCTAATCTTTATTATGATGCTGTGTACCTACATGACGTGTGTTTCAATCTTTGTGTATTTTAAATGAATGCGGAGCCACCTAGACCAGAAACAGACCCAGATATCTGGGAGAGAGAGACAGAGCGAGAGACAGAAAGAGAGATGGAGAGAGAGAGACGATGGGCCGGCCTTGCCTCCTATAGGCAGAGTGCCACCCTCCCAGACACAGGGGCTGGCATCATGTACAACCATTCATCTGCCAACACAAATGAGAGAAATGTGTTTACCCAGATAAAACAGGCATGATATCCTCGACAACACCTCAACACTGCCGAGATGTCATGTTCCACCCAGCCTTGGTATAAACTGGAATATAATTAAATAAAATGATGGAAATGTTTGTCGAAACAATCTAGAATGGATCATTTTAACCCAAATGAATCTCTGTTTACTCTTTACTCCTATTGAATTATCTCGATGCAGAGACACACGTTGGGTTTTGTTCCGGCAACACTGAACTCTAATTAGATTTAACGGTATTATATATTTAGGAGCTTCTGCCTGCCTGGCTGGCTCAGAATGATTTCAGCTCCCTATCCGCTGGATTAGCGGCATCATATTTATATTACAGAGGTATTATGTTGCTGTCTGACTGACTGTTAGCAGAAACCATAACAACACGAATGTGTCCACAATAAAAATATACACTATCCTTAGGTCAATGTGTTCATTTTCATTTATTATGTTTCCAGAGCCGGTCCAATATTTATTCAGGTCAGACGTAACTGTGCTCTTTTTTTATTCTGCTCAATTCATTTAGACTGCGGACTGAATGAGAATAGCTGTACTTCAGAGAACAGCAGCATGACTTTCTGTTGTGCTCCGATAAGCACACACGCACTCTCGCTCTCTCGCTCTCTCTGTTAAAGGAGATCATGGCAGTTCTGAGCTGTTAATTGTTTTGTTTGGCCTCTTATCTGAGACTGTCTGAGACCCTGAGGTTACATTTTATTTTCTGAAAACAAATATAAACAACATAAAGTGTTAGAGCCAGCCAACTTTCCAACAGAACAGCCTACAGGGTTCAATAAAGGACCAGATGTATTGTGCTTTATTGTCTATTATATCGGGAAGAAGAGAGAGACAGAGAAGAGAGAGAGAGAATGAGAGAGAAAGAGAAAGAACGAGAGGGATAGTGCAAGCGAAAGACAGAGAGGGAAGGAAAGAGAGTTTTATGGAGCAAGGAATGGAGAAAGGGAGAGAAAGAGAAAGATATTAAGGGAGAATCCTGCAGATTAACAGAGGTGTTTCAGGACTCCGACCCCAGAGGGGACTTCCACATCACTGAGCAACATGGTTCAAAGGTCATCATCTGGATATTTTTAACTATTAGAAAAAGTCCCATTTAGCTCTGATTGGTGTTACACCAAGCCCCCCGAGACCTGTGACCCTTAATCCTACTGCAGTCATGTGGCCTTGGGAGAGTTTCTGCTCTCTACCTCTCTACTCCTCTCTCTGCTGTGAGTGCCAGTCAGCCAGCCAGCCAGCTCTGACCAAGCGGTGGTGAGGTGACACTTTATCTACAAGGTTGTGTGTTCATACAGTGTTGTTAATATAATAACACAGTGTTAATAACAGGTTTTATGGAATGGGTACTCCAATTAAATAATGTATGGTAGGGATGACATTGAGGGGATGTTGTTTTTCGCCATGCAACTGACACTGAAGCAAGTCCTGTAGTCTTGGACAGTCTTCTAGATGGACAAGGTCTAATGGTCTACAGATGGCGCTCAGCGGTCGGCTCGGCCTGCAGACGAGGAGCAGCAGGAGGCCAACTGAAAGCTGCTCCACATTTTACTGACTGAGCCCCATGTTACTGAGCCCCACATCTACATTACTGAGACCGGGGCAGGAACTAACTGGAGCCTCACATGGCTGACTGTGGTACCTGACCTGCCACATATCTGATCCCAGGCTCTACCAGACCTACGCCAGACCCTCGACCCACCTGGGTTCAAACAGTGTTTAACATCTTTCAAATCTAAGAGCGTTTGTTTCAACCTACCTTGACTGTCAGGGGGTTTTGCACTTAGGGGACTATGCCATTGGTTCCATTGCACCACGCAAGATCAATTAAACACAAATTAAATATTGGTTTCAGATACAATTTGAACCCAGGTCTGGCTTGCCCCACCTCCAGCCGAGAGCAGACCAGACCATTAAAGTATACGGCCATAGAGCCGGGTGCAGCAGGGAGGCATTAAACACAAAGTACTGGACAGTAAAACAGCCAATTTGTTCAGTGTCCTGGCTTCCTCTACAATTAAGTCTGTACAGCTAAAAGGCTCTACAGTCTAGTTCTACGTACTTTTGTGCAGCTGAATTTTTTGGCACCCGAATCAAATGGAGCTACGTAGATCCGTTTGTGTCGACTGTGAAATCACTGCGGAAAGTCGTTTCCTCCACTGCTAACGTGAGCAAGTGTTCATTCTGAATGTTCTGCCATTGTAACATGGATAATGATTCTATACTCATTATATATAATATTTTACATGGATAACGAGTATAACAAACCATTATTTAAAAGATTCAAATTATATTGTGTGTAGTGGTCACTCACTGCTCTGGTGTAGTTTGTGAACATTTAGAAACATGTTCATTGGATTACCCTCCAGAGTTTTGGGGAAGGCAGGGCTCAGATTGGCAGAATGGACTGTTTATTAATCAGACCCCGTCTCTGCCTCGGGGGGCCGAGGGGCTGATGGGATATGATATTTCTAAAACCAGGGGTCACTGGGGTCACTGCGCCCTGACCTCTAACCACTCAACACACAGAGCTGCTGGATAAGAGCTGAGCCAAAGTTTCAACACCTCACTGCCTGGACAGCCCTCCACAACACACATCACCCTAAACCTAACTCTAAACACAATCACTAGTAATCATCAATAGCAGCTTTTGAAGATTTGAAGACTTTAGATGTTACAAGTTGATTCATTGAGTTTTGTCATGATCAGTCCCTATCTTTTTGAGAAGGAATCAGGGATGATTATCAGGTTTGTGGAGAAGATAGGAAACAGACTGGCGGACAGACAGACAGACAGAGACAGACCCTTGATCCTATATGGGGAATTACCCATTATCCTCTCTGCTAATAGTCTCAGTCAGACGGCGGTCTCTCTGATTACAGAGCAAGAGGGAAGAGGCAATAGGCAAAAGGGCCCTCGAACGAAACAAAGGCCCTCGGACAACACATCACAGATCCTCTACAACAACACTCGAGACAGATATCTCCTCATGGGGCTGATTCTTTTGTTGTTGTTTCACCGGGTGCTGAGTTGTAATCAGACACAGTATCATTAGAGAAAATAACAATCAAACATTTTCAGTAGAGCCAGAGCTACTTGAAGATGGACATTAAATGGTTCCTTGGTTTTAGATTTGATACAGGTCCGATTTTTTCTATATACATTTTAATGAGTTTGGGCGAAAGTGTCAATTCAAGCTGCTATTTGGAGGCATTTGAAGAAGTTTCAATTACAGTTTAAATATTTACGGCAAATACGTGTGGCACAGCAGAACGGCATTAAAACTCATGGAAGAAAAGTCAACTCTGTAAATCGACAGTGAAAAGAGAACAGAGGATACTCGAGAGCTGCCCTGCTTAGAGAAACGTGGCACGGAACACTTTTAAGACCAGGCGGACTTCCAGCAGTTAGTATCTAGTTAATGGAGCAGAATGGTTTTTATCTCTCTCTCTCTCTCTCTCTGACTCTCTTTGTCTGACTATGTTGATTCAATGCAATTCAATTTAAGGGCTTTATTGGCATGGGAAACATATGTTTACATTGCCAAAGCAAGTGAAATGGATAATAAACAAAAGTGAAATAAACAACACAAGAATGACAGAAAACATTACACTTCCAAAAGTTCCAAAAGAATAAAGACATTTCAAATGTCATATTATGTCTATATACAGTATTGTAATGATGTGCAAATAGTTAAAGTACAAAAGGAACAATAAATGAACATAAATATAGGTTGAATTTACAATTGTGTTTGTTCTTCACTGGTTGCCCTTTTCTTGTGGCAACAGGTCACAAATMTTGCTGATGTGATGGCACATTGTGGTATTTCACCCAATAGATATGGGAGTTTATCAAAATTGGATTTGTTTTCGAATTCTGTGTGGATCTGAGGGAAATATGTGTCTCTAATATGGTCATACATTTGGCAGGAGGTTAGGAAGTGCAGCTCAGTTTCCACCTCATTTTGTGGGCAGTGTGCACATAGCCTGTCTTCTCTTGAGAGCCACGTCTGCCTTCAGCGGCCTTTCTCAATAGCAAGGCTCTGCTCGCTGAGTTTGTACATAGTCAGAGATTTCCTTAATCCTGGGTCAGTCACGGTGGTCTGGTATTCTGCCACTGTGTACTCTCTGTTTAGGGCCAAATAGCATTCTAGTTTGCTCTGTTATTTTGTAAATTCTCTCACAATCTCTATGTCTCTGTCTCTCTCTTCAGCTGTCCTTGGATCGAAGTGTCTTTAATAGAAAGAAGAGGAGACTGTTTGGTTGAGGATCCTGAATGAATTTGTGGCACTCTATGAAACAGGTCTACAACAGAGACCAGCGGGCAGATGCAGCTCTCCATTAGCCCCAAAACACACAGCTGTCAGTCCATGGTCCCTCCTCCCTCCCCAACACCCCTCTATTCTATTCTGTTGGACTTTCCCCTGGTGTTGAGAGGAGGAAGATCTCATTATGGGGGGACTGGGGGAAGAATTTGGGGTTCAGGCTATTGGTGGGGTGGGGTGGGGTGAGAGGAGGTTGGTTTGGGTGGGTGGGTTGTTTTTGGGTTGGGGGGTCTCTTGGAGTTCTTTTGTTTTCCTCTCCCTCAGATGTGCAATCAACACTTGAAGAACATCCCTTTTCATCTGAAGCCTGCCAGCTGTAAAGCCAGTCAATAAACCAATACCCCCTCTATCTCCCTCCCTGATCCTCACTCCCAACCCAACCCACACAATCCCTCGCCTGTGAGGGTTTCCCCCTTACTCCACCCTTTCATCCACAGCCCTCTCATCCCACCCACACCCCACCTCACCATCTGGATCTGGACTATAAGTAAAACCAGCACCGTGTAGAATAGATACCAGTCTTGTATAAAAGTAGAGTCCAGTCTAGACTGCATTGGAGCACTGGAAGGGTCTCCGATCTGAGTTGAACCTATTCTCCTGCTGCTGGTGCTGGTAGGGAGCTCATACGGGCTGGCTCCACTGGCCTGGTTGATGGTTGGACTGACTGGGCCCTCCTGGTGGGAAAGACTATGGCCTGGGGGCTACATGATTGGTGCTCCCAACAGGGAGATAGCATTGATCCCTCCGGGGGCGTCCTGCCCCCACAAGCCTGATCTGATTCTGAACAATCTGATTCTGCGTCAGTGGGCCTTTAGAGCTGAGTGGGCCCAGTAGAGCTTAGCTCCTCTTCTGTGACACTGCAGCACCTCACGTCCTCCAGGTACACAGTCAGATGTCCAGCATACAGCACACCGCAGCTCTCTGTGGGTAATCCGTTGTCCTCCCAGATAGCAGCTTGTTAAACCTCCAGGCCGGAAGGTGTTTATGTGTTTAGGTTTCTAATCTCTGGTGTTCCTGGAAAGCCATTCTGGACCTGGTGGTTTTCTACGAGGTTACCAGAGGAAGAGTGGAATAGTGTTCTCTCTACAATAACGCTTTCTGCCCTCGCTGTTCCCAAGGCTGAGCTCTAGCAGTGATCAATGTGATGCAGTTCACTGCACCCCCATCTCATATCTCCTCTTCCTCCTCCTTTCTCACTCTCACCCTGTTCTTGAGTGGGAGAGACAGTTTCCTGCTTAGCAGAAAGAAGAAAAAAAGCTTTGTCAACTACAAAGGGCTGGCAAAGCCAGACAGAGGAAATAGAGGAGTGTTTGTTGGCCTTCTAGTATTAGAGACCATTTAAACAGAATGAGACTGTAAAAATGCCACAGCTTTAATGGGCAGCCACAGGATGTGTGACCATAAAACTAACTCCCCTAACATCTCCCCCCCACTGCTCCACACATAGCCCCCACCCTCTCACCAGACCAGCCTCCTCTCCAGCCCCTACTGAGATGAACATATTAGAGACAAACGATGGGAGCTAGAACAGCGGTTAGACCAGACTAGCACAGTGATACTCCTTGATGTGAGACCATCCTTCATGCTTCCTTTAGAAGTATTATAAAACTCTAGCAGCAGAACCATGTGACTGTCCCCATTCACCCACGGCCCACTACCACCCCAAGGCCCACATCTAATAAGGAATAATATGTCCATTCATGAAAGTTGTTATGATATATCATTAGAATCATATTACACCATGTAGGAAAACTGCTAATATATCAACTGGAATGACCTCCCATAACTAGTAAATAGAGAAAAGCCAACAGGCAGTGTTGTCGTGTCTGGGTATAATAGCTGAGTGTTTGAAGTCCAGAATTGGATGATCATCATGATGACTCAGTGCTGACTGACCCAGAATCCTTAGCGTTTCCCAGGGGGCGCGCAGTGGGGATGTTGCTCCATTCCTCTCTGTAATTAGAAAACAACAGTCACATGGTACAGAGTGCCACGAGGAAACTGCCTGGTAACTCACTCTACTTCTCCTCACGCTTTCTCTCCTCACCCACAGCCCCCTGGGTAGTTGTACAGTGGACACTTGTTTGGTTAGAACAGTATTACAGTCAACTCAGTAAACTCCAATTACAACATGAATGAATCTGTGGAGCTGGTTATATGGTAATTCTATGATGGTTTGTCACTGCCTCCTAGAGCACATGACACACATGAGTAGACGGTGGTCCCTGGCATTTTAACACAGCCAATCAGCCAGCCAGCACACTTCCTTAATGGGCTCAGTGGGATGAGGCTGAGTGACAACGATGGTCTTCCAGACCCCAAACTCAACCTCTAGCTGGTAGGGAATAAATATAGAATAAGTGACAGCAGACGTTCTAGACAGACAGAAAGACATAGGGGAATCCAGCCTTAATACACAGACATGGGAGAATCACAGAGCTGAAGAAACACCCACAAATAGATTTTCTGAGATGTTTAAATGGGTGTTTAAAAGGACCTGACAGTTTACAGTTTTTAATATAAAAAAAATCTATAAATGCAGTACAGATCATCTATCCTATCTGTAGTACCGTAAGTCTATTATCTGCAAGTTCATTAATTCAGTATTTGTCTGGCCACTGGGCGGGGGAAATGGAAGTGTGTTGGTAGTCATGGCAACACAGTCATAATTTATCATAACCAAGTGGCTAATATGCCTATAAGCGCTGAGTGCCCTCTGACCCTAACACTCTGGCAGAAACACTTAAAATTCAGCCAGTCTATTCTCCGGCTCTTAAACACATGTAATTGCCTAATTCAACATGCATTAGAAACATTGTGTTTAAATTATCATCTTAGATACGATTCGGATAACGTTTCAATTATATTATAATAGTGTTATCTCCTGTGCAGTGTACATAACAATTAAACCACCCGCTTATCTTGGCCGGGGAGAACAGCTGGGAGTTTAACATTATGCACAACTCATACATTATGTTATACATTATGACAGCTAAGCGTTTTATTAAGAGGGGGAAAAATCATATTCTAATTGTTTTGGGAAAATGACATTTTTGTATAGCTTACAAATTAAATCCATGAAATGTTGAATGTTACGGTATGAGCAGACAAATCAAAATGATCTACTAATAGTTTACTACAAGACTCAAAACGACAAGTTGTCGGTCATAGTCAACAACAAAGCAACAGTCCAGTGCTCATTGTTGTGCAGCTAGATGCTGTCTGGTTTCTGTAAGACGCTGGCATGTTAGACTTCAGAGAACAGCAATCTAACACTCTCACCTTCAGCGGGAGCAGCCATTAGCTACAGCTTTTGTGTGTGTGTGTGTGTGTGTGTGTGTGTGTGTGTGTGTGTGTGTGTGTGTGTGTGTGTGTGTGTGTGTGTCGGAGAAGGAGGAGACAAAGTGTTGTGGTTTCTAGGGGCTGCAGGGGCCTAACTAATCCTGTTGAGGACGTCTCGTGCCTCTCTTCCTCTTCCCTCCATGCCCTGCAGACATACAGAAACAGACCGAGGTCCACAGTCATAGAGACACCACAGACACACCACACACACACACACACACACACACACACACACAGCTATTTGTTTTCATTTCCCCACTGGTGATTTGGATTCTGTTCTGGTAGTTCTGATTACACTGCACACATGTAATGTGTCTGGTATCTGTAGCTTTCTTTGTAATCATAATGAATTGTATTTCATGAATTAACAAATAGAAAAACAACAATGTGTTTTATTTTTAAAATGGATGACAGCAAAATTGTTTGATGCTTTTTAATCATTGTGAATAAATGTATAAAACATTATTGTATCCTGACTAATTTGTTGTTTTCTGAGAACAATGCCGATATGGTAATGGGATTGATTTAATTAACATGCGAGAGAGAAGTCCTAGAGGATCACAGCTATTTTTGTACATGGAGAGTATAACCATATGTAAATGTATGGTTTAGTTGTCACGAGCGTTGTTGTAAGAATCGGACCAAAATGCAGCGTGGTTTGGGTTCATCATCTTTATTACGTGAACCGGCAAAAAACAATAAAGACCAAAACGAACGTGAAGCTATGCAGTGGTTAAGGCAACTATACACAAACAAGATCCCACAACAAACAGGTGGGAAAAGGCTGCCTAAATATGATCCCCAATCAGAGACAACGATAGACAGCTGCCTCTGATTGGGAACCATACCAGGCCAACCTAGAAATAAAGAAACTAGAATGCCCACCCCAGTCACACCCCGACCTAACCAAAATAGAGAATAAAGGATCTCTAAGGTCAGGGCGTGACATTAGTACTGTCCAGCATTTCTTTTTTTATCTTTTAGGATGTTTTGTGTATGGATTTATGTCAGTGGGATAGCAGCAGACCTAGGCTTTTCCCAGGGAAACAAAGTAACTACTTTTATCAACTATTTGAATACAGATATGATATGAGAAATCAAGTACTTTCCTGAAACTATTGGATTTGCTGCTTTCAACTGATGGCAGAGCTGTATCTGGAACTGCATGCTGAAGATATACATAGAATGAATAGAGCACACACCATCTCTTCCACCTTTTCAATCTATCTGACAGTCATATTTGATACAATACATTTCTATCTGAACATTTTCTAAATGTCTGTTGCCCCAGGTGTACACAAGTGAAACCAATTAACCAATAACATTTTATACAGATATGTATAAATACGTTGTGACGGTTGACTACTGCATGACTTTCAACATGCCACTGAAAAGGTCGAAAGCTACAATTAAAAATACTGCAGAGAAATTCAAAGCCATTTGCTAACATTGCAAACCGCAAGTTGGATGCTTAGCTAAATCCACTTCAAATGTTGTTTGTGTTCTTGTTTCAAACAAACACCATAGCATCATTAAAGGGATAGTTCACTCAGAATATTTTTTTTTGTTATTGCGTTTTAATTGCATAGCAATGAGCTGAGAGTTTTTTTTAAACTTCTGTACACAAGAGGAATGGTGACTGTTCCTTATTCCACTTATGTAATAACTCCATTATTATGTAATTATAAAGCAATTTCCAAAGTCATATGTTACAACAATGTTGCTATTGTAATAATCACAAAGTTACTACACATGTAGAAGGACTGTCAAGTGTTACTGTATTACCTTGTCTCACTCCTTATGAAGTATATATTTGTTAGTCATATTGAAACTGCAAAAGTGGTCTACTCAAATGTTGAGATGACTAACTAATTAGTTAGATGACTAACTAATTCAACTAACTGTTGTAGTTTTTGGTTCATCATCAAATATTTGGCCGCAATCAAATACATATATATATATATATATATTTTTTTTTTTAAATAGCTTGCAGATATTCAAATATCTTAAAATATTACTTGGTTTTGTGAGAGGTATTCAAAATACTTTCAAATATGATTTGTTTTTCTGAGACCTGTATTTGAATATAAAAATGTTTTTTGCCTTTTAGTTGAAACTATATAAACTATATTATTAAAGTTGGTATTTTCAAATAAACTAGGAATTATAACTATTTTCTGCACAGGTCTGGATGCCAGTGGAGTACAGAACGAGATTACTGTCTATGTTGTTTTGTTCTTGGTCCTGCAAAAGCCACAAACTATGTTAAAATATTGGTTGACTATGATGTTGACTATTATCACTATGATGCTTGTCTATGAGTGTGACTTCTACTTAAAGTACATCAGCATGTGACCAGAGAAACATTGTCAAGAGAAACAGACATGCAAAGAGCAGTTTCCAGGTTCTTATATTTAGCTCAGAGAAACCACAACGCCTCGTCTCTCAAACCGTCATCTCACACACAGGAGAGTGATGGTGACAGCTCTTCCTCCCAACACCCTTCATCTCTCCTTTCTCTGAATGTTGGCCAAGATACGCTGCACTCTCTCTCTCTCTCTCTCTCTCTCTCTCTCTCCCTCTCTCTCTTTTTCTCTCTTTCCTCTCTCTTTCTCTCTCAGATCTACAGACAGAGGCTGTGTAGCTGGGGTTACCCCCCCACCCCCACAAAATAGACACATAACCTTCATCTGGAGACGCTGTCCAAATTAAGCCAAGCGGGTCTGCCCCCCCAGGCAGCAGCCTGTTGAAACAGACGACCAGCCTCCTGAGTATCACCCTCCAGAGTCGTCCACAGAAACACACCTGTCTGAAGGAGCAGCAGAGGGGTTTGGAGTTTAGCAATAAAAAGCTTTTGTTTTTGATCCTGTTTGAACATTCCTTCTGAGGCCTAAAGCCTAGCAGAAGGCTGGACTGGCTACCTCAGGGACACGCTGAAAGTCTGCGCTGACTGCTCAATGACACAGACGGAACATAAGTGGACCTGGTCAGCCATATGAAAACTCAACAAGATCAGAAACACGAAACAGGAGGGTCTCAGCTCCAGCTTCTATTCTTCAACCCAGATTCTTCCATGTGACTAATTATGACTGATCACCCTACCAGCAGAGGCCTCAGAAGACAGAAAGACGATAGAGCTGGTATTTATAAACTTGCTCTCTGTTTGATTGTAGAGAAGACGGCTGTTAGTCTGGAGGCCATTCCTGGACAGGCATCACATTAGAGATGATTCTGGCGAATCGACACAGCAGATCAGTTCTAAACGAGGGCTGGTGATATCTGTAGAGGAATGCTCATCCAGAAGTCTCATGACTACCCCAGAGTACAACTACTCTATGGCTCTTTATAGACCAACACAATGAGGCCTCTATTAGTAGTCCACCCAGCCATGTTGAGCCATCTAACCATGGCCTGTTTCATTAAAGCCAGAAGGGGCCTTTATCCGACAAGGGGAACGAAACCGATGTTCTTTTCTCTTTGCTGGGAGGAGCTTTAGTAAGGAAGTCTGARCAACGATCTGAACAACAATCAATATCTGACCCAATGCTGCTGTGAGCTGGTTATCAGTCTGGATATATCACAGCTTTCAGTCTTCCATTAAAGGTTGAAGAATGTAAGAAAATAGAATATCTGATCCACACACTGACTGACTGACTCTACCAGCTCTATGCTGTTAAACACCAGACTGACCTGTCAAACCAAACACAACCCCTGTGTTTTTCTCCTCTTGAAGAGACAGCAGAGAAAAGCGTCACGAAGCAGGAAGAAAATATCTGAATGTTTCCTCTTTGTTTTCTTCCTCCGGAGCGAGTCGGTCTCTCTCTGTCACGGCTCTGACTGGCAGCAGAACCGGTCAGACTGATCTCTGTTTTGTGTTTCAGACAGAAAGACTAAAACACAGTGATGAGGGGAGATATGAGGGGGGATAGTGATCAGGCCTATCTGGTGCTGCTGCTGTGCATCTGACTACTCCAGCTAAGGCAGGACAGAATGGATAACACGTCATATCACAGAGCTCTGGGAGTCACTTTGAACAATGACATTGTACTAAGCGCAGACTCAATGCGGGGTTTAAGTTAGGTCTAAGTGCACTAATCCCAGACTCAGGGAGAGGCTTAGGTCTAGATGTACAGTTCCTTATGTGCACTGGAGTGATTCGACACAGGCCTATCTTTATGACAGGGTCTTAGGGCGTCTATAATATGAGCAGCATCTGCTTGGTCCATCAGGCCCCATGGTGATTCCTCTCCCAGTGCACTCTGGGAAAGTCTCCTAAAGTCTCCTGATTCTCAGACCTCTCTCTCTCTAGGCTGCTGTAATACTGCTGTCAGGGGCCTGATACTGACAGAAATAACAACAGGCTGGACTGACTGGGGAGGGGATGTAGCCCACTCCATTAAGTTAGTTCATAGACCCTGTAGACCACTGTGTTATACAGCCCAGTTGAAAGGATTACCAGTGTATGTAACCCTATGTCCTCATGTTCTGATACTTACTATAACATGGGATCGGCCGGACTTGACACTGTGCTTGTGTGTCATACAACTGTATGCACACCGTCTAACTCGACATCTCTTCTGTCTTTATGTATCCACAGGCTGACTCTGGGGGATCTTAAAACTAAAGACACTTTTCAACACGTTCATTGGCCCCTTTTCCACCATACCATGGCCGTAACACATATGACACATGTTGAGACAGTCCACCGCCAAGAGGATGTCCTAGGGAGTGTTTACTGTCTACAAGACTGACGTTATGGACATCATACTCACATTATGAATATTAGATTCACTATTTTTTATTTCACCTTTATTTAACTAGGCAAGTCAGTTAAGAACAAATTCTTACTTATGATGACGGCCTAAGAACAGTGGGTTAACTGTCTTGTTCATGGGCAGAACGACAGATTTTTACCCTGTCAACTCGGGGATTTAATCTAGCAACCTTTTAGTTACTGGCCCAACGCTCTAACTACTAGGCTACCTGGACATTAGACTCACATTATGGACATTAGTATCCCTGTTTGGACATTATACTCACTATGTGAACATTATACTCACTATGTGGACCTTATACTCACTATGTGGACATTATTATGTGGACATTAGACTCACTGTGTGGACATTATACTCATTATGTGGACATTATACTCACTATGTGGACATTAGACTCACTGTGTGGACATTAGATTCACTGTGTGGACATTATACTCACTATGTGGACATTAGACTCACTATGTGGACATTAGACTCACTGTGTGGACATTATACTCATCATGTGGACATTATACTCATCATGTGGACATTAGACTCACGTTATGGACCTTAGTGTCACGCCCTGACCGTAGAGAGCTTTTTATGTCTCTATTTTGGTTTGGTCAGGGTGTGATTTGGGTGGGCATTCTATGTTCATTTTCTATGTTTTGTATTTCTTTGTGTTTGGCCGGTTCTGGTTCTCAATCAGAGGCAGCTGTCTATCGTTGTCTCTGATTGAGAACCATACTTAGGTCGTTTTTTCTCACATGGTTTTTGTGGGTAGTTCAAATCAAATCAAATCAAATTTTATTAGTCACATACACATGGTTAGCAGATGTTAATGCGAGTGTAGCGAAATGCTTGTGCTTCTAGTTCCGACAATGCAGTAATAACCAACAAGTAATCTAACCTAACAATTCCACAACTACTACCTTATACACACACACAAGTGTAAAGGGATAAAGAGTATGTACATAAAGATATATGAATGAGTGGTGGTACAGAACGGCATGGCAAGATGCAGTAGAGGTATGAGAGTAACGGTATATACATATGAGATGAGTACTGTAGGGTATGTAACATAAAGGGCATAGTTAAAGTGCTAGTGGTACATGTATACATAAAGATGGCAAGATGCAGTAGATGATATAGAGTACAGTATATACATATGAGATGGTAATGTAGGGTATGTAAACATTATATTAAGTGGCATTGTTTAAAGTGGCTAGTGGTACATTTTTACATAATTCCATCAATTCCCATTTTAAAAGTGGCTGGAGTTGAGTCAGTATGTTGGCAGCGGCGCTAAATGTTAGTGGTGGCTGTTAACAGTCTGATGGCCTTGAGATAGAAGCTGTTTTTTCAGTCTCTCGGTCCCTGCTTTGATGCACCTGTACTGACCTCGCCTCTGGATGATAGCGGGGTGAACAGGCAGTGGCTTGGGTGGTTGTTGTCCTTGATGATCTTTATGGCCTTCCTGTGACATGGGTGGTGTAGGTGTCCTGGAGGCAGGTGTTTGCCCCCGTGATGCGTTCTGCAGACCTCACTACTCTGGAGAGCCTTACGGTTGTGGGCGGAGCAGTGCCGTACCAGGGGTGATACAGCCCGACAGGATGCCCCGATTGTGCATCTGTAGAAGTTTGATGAGTGCTTTGGTGACAAGCCGATTTCTTCAGCCTCCTGAGTTGAAGAGGCGCTGCTGCGCCTTCTTCACAACGCTGTCTGTTGTGGGTGGACCAATTCAGTTTGTCCGTGATGTGTACACCGAGGAACTTAAAACTTTCCACTTTCTCCACTACTGACCCTCGATGTGGATAGGGGGTGCTCCCTCTGCTGTTTCCTGAAGTCCACCATCATCTCCTTTTTTGTTGACGTTGAGTATGAGGTTATTTTTCCCTGACACACACTCCGAGGCCTCACCTCCTCCCTGTTAGGCGTCTCGTCGTTGTTGGTAATCAAGCCTACCACTGTATGTCATCCGCAAACTTGATGATTGAGTTGGAGGCGTGCATGGCCACGCAGTCGTGGGTGAACGGGAGTACAGAGAGGGCTCAGAACGCACCTTGGGGGCCCAGTGGAGAGGATCAGCGGGGGTGAATGTTTACTACCCTCACCACCTGGGGGCGGCCCGTCAGGAAGTCCAGGACCCAGTTGCACAGGGCGGGGTCGAGACCCAGGGTCTCGAGCTTGATGACGAGTTTGGAGGGTACTATGGTGTTAAATGCTGAGCTGTAATCGATGAAAGCATCTCACATGGGTATTCCTCTTGTCCAGAGTGGGTTAGGCAGTGTGCAGTGTGGTTGCGATTGCGTCGTCTGTGGACCTATTGGGTCGGTAAGCATAATGGAGTGGGTCTAGGGTGTCCGGTAGGGTGGAGGTGAATGGTCCTTGACTAGTCTCTCAAAGCACTTCATGATGACGAAGTGAGTGTTACGGGGCGGTAGTCGTTTAGCTCAGTTACCTAGCTTTCTTGGGAACAGAACAATGGTGGCCCTCTTGAAGCATGTGGGGAACAGCAGACTGGGATAAGGATTGATTGAATATGTCCGTAAACACACCAGCACAGCTGGTCTGCGCATGCTCTGAGGACGCGGCTGGGAATGCCGTCTGGGCCGCGCAGCCTTGCGAGGGTTAACACGTTTAAATGTTTTACTCACCTCGGCTGCAGTGAAGGAGAGCCCGCAAGGTTTTGGTAGGGGGCCGTGTCAGTGCGACTGTATTGTCCTCAAAGCGGGCAAAAAAGTTGTTTTAGCCTGTCTGGGAGCAAGAACTCCTGTTCCGCGACGGGGCTGGTTTTCTTTTTTGTAATCCGTGATTGACTGTAGACCCTGCCACACCTACCTCTTGTGTCTGAGCTGTTGAATTGCGACTCGATTTGTCCTCTGTACTGGGACTTAGCCTGTTTGATTGCCTTGCGGAGAGAATAGCTACACTGTTTGTAATTCGGTCATGCTTCCGGCCACCTTGCCTGGTTAAAAGCAGTGGTTCGCGCTTTCAGTTTCACGCGAATGCTGCCGTCAATCCAGGTTTCTGGTTTGGAATGTTAAATGTTGCTGTGGGTACGACATCGTCAATGCACTTCCTAATGAACTCGCTCACCGAACAGCATATTCGTCAAATATGTGTTGTGACGCCAATGGAACATATTCCAATCCGCGTGATCGAAGCAGTCTTGAAGCGTGGATTCAGATTGGTCGGACCAGCGTTGAACACCTGAGCGGGAGCTTGTTGTTTTAGTTTCTGTTTGTAGGCTGGAATCAACAAAATGGAGTCGTGGTCAGCTTTATAGAAGGGGCGGGGGAGGGCCTTATATGCGTCGCGGAAATTAGTATAACAATGATCTAGGGTTTTTCCAGCCCTGGTAGCACAATCGATATGCTGATAGAATTTAGGGAGTTTTGTTTTAGATTAGCCTTGTTAAAATCCCCAGCTACGATGAATGCAGCCTCAGGGTGTGTGTTTCCAGTTTACAAAGAGTCAGATAAAGTTCGTTCAGGGCCATCGATGTGTCTGCTTGGGGGGAATAATACGGCTGTGATTATGATTGAAGAGAATTCCTGTGTAGATAATGCGGTCGACATTTGATTGTGAGGAGTTCTAGATCAGGTGAACAGAATGACTTGAGTTCCTGTGTGTTGTTATGATGATCACACCACGTCTCGTTAATCATAAGGCATACCCCCCGCCCTCTTTCTTACCAGAAAGATGTTTGTTCTGTCGGCGCGATGCATGAAGAACCAGCTGGCTGCACCGACTCCGTTAGCGTCTCTTGAGTAGCCATGTTTCCGTGAAGCAGAGCACGTTGCAATCCCTGATGTCTCTCTGGAATGCTACCCGTGCTCGGATTTCATCAACCTTATTGTCAAGAACTGGACATTGGCGAGTAGTATGCTAGGGAGTGGAGCGCGATGTGCCCATCTCCGAAGCCTGACCACGAGACCGCCTCGTTTGCCCCTTTTACCGGCGTCGCACAGGGTCGCCGGCTGGGATCAATCCATTGTATTGGGTGGAAGGCAGAAACACTGGATCCGTCGGGAAAGTCATATTCCTGGTAGGAACGATGATGAGTTGACGGTTAATTTCGTATATTCAGTAGTTCCTCCCGACTGTATGTAATGAAACCTAAGATTACCTGGGGTACCGATGTAAGAAATAACACATAAAAAACCAAAATACTGCATATTTTCCAAGGAATTTTCCAAGGAACGCGAAGCGAGGCGGCCATCTCTTTTCCGCGCCGGAAGTTTATTTTCTGTTTAGTGTTTCGCACCTGACAGGACTGTTTCGGTTATTGTCTTTGTTATTTTGTTATTAGTGTTCAGTTTCAATAAAAAGCATGAACACTTACCACGCTGCGCTTTGGTCCACACCTTCAACAGACAACCGTTACACTTAGACTCACGTTATGGACATTAGACTCACGTTATGGACATTAGACTCACGTTATGGACATTAGACTCACGTTATGGACATTAGACTCACGTTATGGACATTAGACTCACGTTATGGACATTAGACTCACGTTATGGACATTAGACTCACGTTATGGACATTAGTATCACTATAAGGACATTACTGCGCGAACTGGAAGATCGATCTCTGAGAAACAGCCTTATAGCAGTCAGATGATTTCAGTCATCATATTACATGACTGATATTCTAAGAAAAGAGCTCCCTGTTCTTCCTGATATGGCTGAGTAGTTCTAGGGGGCCACTCCGTCCTCTGGCCCTGGCTGGCCAGTGTGTGTTTCTATGAATGAAGCCATGGGGTGCTGTATTTGACAAGCTGCTCCATAGAGGAAGTTTTTGTGTGGAGTTGGGTGGTGATTTGCATTTGAAACAGTTCCCCTCCTGCCTCTCTGACTCCGTGGCCCGAGGCTAATGTTCGCTCTCTGTCCAGACCAGGCCCTGCACCTGTAGATCACACACAAACGTGCACACGCACGCGCGTGCACACACACACACACACCTGCAGTCACACGTCAGAGTACAGCTGCAGGCTTTAGTTGACCGCTCTACTCTGCTCGCTGGCCAGACTCTATAGGCTTAATGATCCTTGACTGGACATCTGTGGACCACAGGCTGGAATGGGAACACCAGGGAACTCTCCTCTTCACTGTTATACTATAATGAAGGATAGAAAATGGCTGCCTGCTCAGTCTTTAGTAAATTGATGAGATTAACTGTATATGAAGAACTATGGAATTGCCAGAATGCTACAGTAGCTTATAGGGCTCAGTTAATACACAATGAATGTTAGAGACACACTATAAAATAAGTTAAAAAAGAACTTCATTAAGAAGGCGATCAATCAGCAGTGCTAAAAATGGACATCCCGTTTAAGAGTCTTGTTGTTGATCACGCTACAGTACACATCTCTGAATGAGACAAGACAAGACAAAAGCTTGGATGGATCGGTAACTAGTCTTATTTCTGAGACAGAGAGGAAATCATATGCAGAGAACAGACTTATCAGACCCTCCTGTTGGAGCGATAAATGAAAGTGTTTGAATGGAAGCACGTCTCGGTGTCAGGGTTTGTAATGTTCTCGCTGACAGTAATGTAATTCAGTAAGCACCTTGCTGTGCCAGTTGTCATGGTGCCAGGTACACTGGCACTCAGACTGGCACTCAGGGCGCTTAACCATTTAGGGCACTGGCATCATGGCATCAGGCCTGCTCTCTCCCCACCTCCATACGTCTCAAGAACTGCCGGTTTCAAACAGTATTTGTTTTCTTTCAAACACTTTAGCTGCTCTTGATTGAGCTTGCCTGGCACAATTGAACCAACGATATTGTCCCAAAAGTGCAAAACCGGCCCATCTGTCATTGCAGGCAGGCTCAATCAAATGCTCAAAGAATAAAATGTAAAAATTTAAAACAATCCTATTTGAACCCAGGTGTGATCCATCTTTGCTGAGTAGCCAAAACATACCCTGCCTGTTAAGCTGGTGTTTATGCTCAGACCCTTTTAAGGAATAATTTTTCAAACCTCTCAACCTTTTGTGCCCTCAGAGATGAGAGAAGAATGTCCTGTGACCACCAACGTAAGAGGAAACCCTGTGAATGGGATTACCTTTCCTTCTCAATGAGTCTGAGCATTTATCTTGTGGACAAGCTCTTTTAAACAGTGTAAGCTGTTTAAAAAAATGTACTGTACAAGATGTACATATTCGTGTCCATTTGTAGACAAATGCCTTGCCGGATATTAAACAGCCTAAAGTCAATAGTGACTAAGGTAAGAAAGCAAGGTGGGTCCATTAGCTATCTGTCTGGCCTAATCATTGACCTACTACCTCTTTAATTCGCTGGTATAAAAAAACGCATTGCTCACAGTGCAATACAACACACTCTACACTCTAAGTCCAGAAAAATGACTGCGTATATACATGACAAACAGCCAGGCTCAGGGCATGTTTTGGTCAAACACTACATCTTGCCCTGTCACTGGAGTCAGGAAAACTGGGCTTCAGCATTCTAAGCAGTCGATAGCGAAGTGCTTACACATTCTATAGTGATGTAATAGGTTGATTGATTCATGGGGCCTACTGGGTCTGTGATGTATGGAGAGAGAAAAGAAAACTGAACTCAGAGTTGAAGTCAGGACGCTACAGGACAAACCCTGATGTGCTTAAACCTGCTCATCCTTTACATTAAACCCATATTAGCATATGCATTTATCCTCTTGTCGGAGAGCCTCTCACCCGCAACCACTTAAGCAGGGAGACATCACGCCTTGAAAGCAAACAGCATGGGAGGGAATGAATGCCTTGTCAACTAGAACAATGTAAGGAGTTAATAGTGTATGTAACTGGAGCGTTACAGGGGTGGAGGAACACTGCACACCTTTAGTACACTGACGTAGTAACTAGGGTCATGATGCTGAACCTGTAGTCGCGGTGTATTGTTTCGATTGACATGGTGTACCTTAACCATGAGAGACTGCTTGCACAGGGCTCCCTGGTAAAACATATTTATTTCTATCAGGACTCGCCTGGATATACAAAAGATAAAAGTAAATGTAAAAAATGCACATTGCATTTCTTCGAGCCAGACGCAGTCCCCTTTGTATGTGATGATTAACAAGACTAAGCTGGAATACTTGTTCTAAACATTGAAAGGAGACACGGCTCATTATTCTTACAAAATGTCCGATTTCAGAGCTATTAATCCTAAAGTAACAGTGTAATGGTTATATTCCTTAAACGGCCATCTCTCACCAAGCCTTAATCTGTTGAGTCCTGCTGTATGTCCCACCAGGAGCATGATATTAGCTTACACTGATGTTGTTTTCATGGCATCAGAAACACCTACCGGTCGACTGGGAGTTCCAGAAACGCTTTAGAGCCACACATTTCAGCCACTAGCCTGTTGAACACATGCACGCACGTAGCTTGGACAAGCCCTATTCACCCTGATATTCACCCTGTCTTCGGGAACTAGGCCTGAGGATGAAAGAGACCTGAATGATCCAGTCATCATGGCTACAGCTTGTAGAGGTGTATAGTTGAGTTTAGTTCCTTGAGGCGTCATGGATGGGAGACCCAAAGAAATGGGAGACCATTATTTCAGACCCAAATGAGGGGCTCAGATATCATCTTACACTTCCTGCTCCAGGCCTCTGGTCAGCCATCCCCTCCCCCATCAGCTCATATCAGCCCCCTCTCTAAACCCCCTCCACTAAGGTCAAAGATCAGTAATCCCTCTTTCTCCCCAACAAAAAAAGAAACAGTCTGCTAGACATTCGTATTTTCAACAGGAAGGAGATTGTAGTGATTGTGATCTGAGCGTAAAAGGCTAACTGATAGAAATAAAACCGAGGTTGGAAACGTTGTCCAACCATAAGAGGCTTCCTGATAATATCTCCCCTGATGCATTTCAGTTGGAATAAGACGGCCTGTTTCATTTGCATTCCCTGCCGTTCGGCCTCCAACACACACCAATGAAACTGAATGAGGGTGTGGCAGCTGGAACGGGGGTGTGGCAGCAGGACAATACTCTCCAGACTTAATTTGCCAGGGTCACAACAGACACCTTAACGCCAGGGTAACACTGACCATTAACTACTACACACGGCATTTCACCTCTGAAAAGTGGGTACATTGATTAATATCACCATTCAACATTATCCAGGGCATCTGTAAAAACTATAAGGTAGATTATTAGTATATTAGTATAAAAAAGCAGTAATTCAACATATTTCCTATGATTGGCAGGAGGATCAGAGTGGCTTAGCCCTCCCGATGATGTTACAGCCAGATAAACCTGAAATTAAGAAATTAAGGAAAATGAATGTAAATGTCACAATTTAATGCTGAGGATGATTTCACATGTTTCATTGGAATAGGAAGAGTAAGTGAATGAACAATAGGAGGGATTTCAACAGAGTGAGGGAAGAGGAAAAGAGAGAGAGCGGGAGGCAGAGGGGAGAGCGAGAGACGAGAGAGCGAGACAGAGAGAGCGGAGAGGGAGAGGGAGAGACAAAGAGACAGAGAGAGAGAGAGAGACAAAGAGACAAGAGAGAGGACAGAGAGACAGAGAGAGAGAGAGTGAGAGAGAGGGGGGAGAAGGAGAGAGAGAGAGAGAGAGAGAGAGAGAGAGAGAGAGAAAGAGGAGAGAGAGAGAGAGACGAGAGGAGAGAGCAGAGAGAGAGAGAGGAGGAGAGAGAGAGAGAGAGAGAGAGACAGAGAGAGAAGGAGAGAGAGAGGAGAAGAGAGAAGAGAGAGAGAGAGAGAGAGAGGAGAGAGAGAGAGAGAGAGAGAGAGAGAGAGAGAGAGAGAGAGTGAGAGGAGAGGGGGGAGAGAGAGTTTGTTTGTAGACTTACACCAGTCTTTTGTGCTAGAAGGTAACTGAGTGAGGACAGAAAAATCCTGTCAATTCAATATTCAATAAAGGGGGCTGTATCACAACTGGCCATGATTGAGGGTCCCATAGTGTGACACACAATGGTCATTGTAAATAAGAATTTGTTCTTAATGACTTGCCTAGCTAAATAAAGGTTAAATAAAAATAAAAATATAAATCCATTGCAGATGTAAGAACAGAGATAAATGCTTTGAAATGATTTCCCTTACAGCAAGTCCGCACAGCATCAAACCAACAGCTACAAATCACATCTCCACCGAATGACTGACACATCAGCTAGATTGTTAGACATGATTCAAGTACCAGGCTTTTATCACTTGATAAAGTATATAATATAATGTGTTCTTATCTATTACATCAATATATCCACTGATGAGACAAAGGACATGACATGTCTGCCAGTCTCTGTTATTGGGTAGTGTTCAGCTCCCTACCTCACCTGAAATCACTGTGACAGCCTGGGCTGATATTGAAATGCAGACACTCAACCAAAACAGAGAAACGGGAATAACTGAATTTATAAAATAGCTGACAACACTGTTGATTTGTTTTGTTGCACATATCAGAAAAACTCTAACTTTGTGAGGACAGTAAATCTAATAAGATGCTAAATGCAATTTTGAAGACAGAAGCAGTTTTCGATTATTCTCTTACCACACATTTGCCTTTTATCAATCCCCCCCAAAAAATGTACGAATAGTCATAGACTAAAAAAAAATTACACTTGGGAGACTGGCGGTGGAAGTTTACTTTCTCCCACCTGAAGAGAGAGGAGCCAGCAGAACAGGTGTGATGATGATCAGGAGGGTTCTTACAGAACAGGTGTGATGAAGGTTCTAACAGGAAGTCACCAACTTCCCTGAAAGGATCCTGAACGCCTTCCAAAGAGGTGTTGATTAAAAAACACTTTATTCCAGAAAGCTGCAGCCCTTCTAGTCAAGTTAATTTCCCAAGATGTATGGCTGGACAAGGAAGTAGCTTGTGACTAAGTGTCCTGCCCTTTGATATGTATGACACATCTACTGCAGAGAGTGCAACTTTCCCTCAGGATATTCATCATGTAAGATCTTAATTTGATCACCGTGTGCAGGAAATACAAACTTGTGGTGTATTTAAGGTTTACAAAGGCTTCTATTTTCACTTTAAATGGTCAGACTTGATTTGCCCAAACAAAAAATGTATCAACCCCTACAAACATTTCCATTAATTATAATCCACACAATTATTCATATTTCCTGTTACTGTAGGATTATTTTCCAGCTGTGAGAAACTGGTCAAATTAAGATCCTGCATCTGTACTTCCTTGCATATTCACTCTCGATCTCTACGTCTGCCTTTCTCTCTCTCTCTGTCTGCTGTTTATTTAAGGCTGTGTTTCCCACAGTGTGGCTTGTCTGAGGGGAGCGGTGGCTGCCACCAGAGTCCTCTCTCCCAGGGTAAAGCATGTTCTGTGGCTGGCTGTCCTCTGCCATGTGGCTCTCATAACATTACCATCTCAATCACTGTCCGTGTGGTAATTACCTCGACTAACCTGTACCCCAGCACATTGACTCGGTACCGGTACCCCCTGTATATAGCCTGGTTATTGTATTGTTGCTCTTTTATTTTTAACTTTAGTTTAGTTCCTAAATATTTTTCTCAAAACTGCATTGTTGGTAAAAAAAAAAACAGAACAGTTGGTTAAGGGCTTGTTAAGTAAGCATTTCACAGTAAGGTCTGTGAAATGTGACAAATACAATTTGATTTGACTTTTTCATCTATAGAGGACAGACAAATTAACAATTTACCTGCCATAGATGACTAATTCTACAGACTTTGCATGTTCTTCCTGGCTGGAAAAATGGTTATGGCTGCAGGATACATAGAAACCTCTTTCCTGTGATGTAGTTACATTATAAAGTAATTGCTCACAGTTTCTCTACTATACTGTAGATCCTGGCTGTCTGTCTCCCTACCTGCCTGTCTGTCTCCCTACCTGCCTGTGCCTGTCTGCCTGCCTCTCTGCTCGCATGCCTGTCTGTCCCCAAGGTCTCCCTGCCTGTCTGCATGCCCACTGCCTGGCTGCCTTTCTCTTTGCCTGCCTGCAAGACACTGCCAATGTCTCTGTGTGCGTGTGAGTACTGCCTCTCTGTATTCTTTGAAGATCAACAGCATGCTTCTTTGGGCTTAAAGAGTGTTTCAACCATGCAGAATGGAAACAGGTGGTACATGTTGTCAATAATTACCGTGGTTGCTCCCCTCTCATGACAGGTTGTGTGGTCCCATATAGTTGATGGGAGTTTAGACAAGTGACAACACGTCATCTTCAACTGCTTGAAGAGCAGTTATCCTCCAGTGTATTCTAATGTACTCTAAGTAAACCTCTCTTTTGTTACAGCAGTCCAGAGTTATTCACTGTGTATTGAATCAACTTTCATTCTCTTGCTGTTTCTATAGAAACTCTACAGTGTGGTGCCTAGTTCTTCTCTTCATTACAAAGAACAAGATGCTCCTGAGTACCTCCCCACCTCCACATGTAACAGTGTAACATCTTCCCCAGTGGCCTCCCCCTGAAACACAATCACATAAACAAAGACCAGTCTTCTTACTGACGCAGGATAAGTGCTTATTAGAGGAGACAAGCTGATTGGTGATTGTGTTGCAGTGTCTTGCTGCTAGCAGAACAAATTGCCCACAAGGGCTGAAAAACAACTCTTGACTTTATGATGAGAGGAACAAACTGAGACATGGGAGCAGAGTAGATGTGATTACTGGGCTATTGTTGTGGAATATCATATCAGTCTGTTTCCTGCTGCTGCTGCCTGCTAAATACAGACCATAATAATCCCCATGTGATGCTGGAGGCTGGGAGGGTTAGGGGGGAGAGGGGGAGAGGGGGATGGGGTGGAGGGGATTGCCTGGGTTAGGGGGGAGAGGGAGATGGGGTGGAGGGGATTGCCTGGGKTAGGGGGGRGRKGGGGKGGRGGGGGGKKRSSKGGGTKAGGGGGTTAGGGGGGAGAGAGAGATGGGGTGGAGAAGGGTTGCCTGGGTTAGGGGGTTAGGGGGAGAGAGAGATCGGGTGGAGGGGGGTTGCCTGAGTCGAGACAGAGCGTGGGGGGAGGTAATTAAAACTACATGTGTCTGTTGCCAAAATGTACGCATTTACACCCTGTCTCTAAGGTTACACCGGCCTCGTCTAAGGTTACTGGGGCTTTGTTTCAGGGGGTACTGACATTTATGACGTGTTTTTTAGTCAGACCTGCTATAAGAGAAGAGTCTTGAGAGTTGTCCCTGAGTGATCTATTGTCCCCGAGTGATCTATTGACCCTGAGTGATCTAAATATGAGTCTGTCTTTCAGTAATGACCCAGTTAGACAGCAGCATCAGAGAGGAGAGGAGGGAGAGGAGAATACCACTCTGGTGTTAACAATTATTACTGGAGATAATTAACAAATCCAATTAATACAGATGAATCGCCGAGAGAGAGAGAGAGATGRGGGACAGAGCATTTTCAAACATTTCAAATTTGTGTCCGGAAATTGGCAACAAAGGAATGCTGGGGGGTTCCTGGGCAATAAACTTTCTCCTGGGAGCAGTAGTCACTAATCAGTTGGCTGTGTTCAAGGTGACACAGAGACACACAGGCATGTTGCTTCACTAGAGAGCTGGAGACACAGTGAACCATGCTGTACCACTGGAGGCCTGGTTCTGGTCTGTCCGTCTGGGTCTGAACTCTCATCTGGGGTTTGTAACTTTAATGAGCTCATCATGTGTCCCGAGGCTACCTCTACAACTCAGGCTACCTGGGTCAGAAACAAGACCAACAGGAAAACCGCAGAGGTGGCTGAACAGCACAACTGCAGGACATTGAGGGATGTTGAAAAGCTGTAGGAGAACTACATGGCAGTTGTGTCAAGAAGCTGCCAGGTCTTGTTTTCCTCTTTAATTTAATTGAACACCTACAAGCTCACACAACACTCTCCAGGAAGAGAAGAACCCAGCCTAGGCCAGAACAGTCTGCTGTGGAAGACAGGCCCAGACTAAATATGACATTGTTGATGGATGGGATGAGATTCTTAAGCCCCTATTGGTTCTATGTGTGCCTGGCCTATACCATTAACACTGCATGTGGCTCCGCTACACGGTGAACACATATGTGCTTCCTCTGCTCCACACTGCTAAGTCCAGATCGTTTCCACTAATGCCGCTGGCCTACAGACATAACAGAGATTAGTAAACCAATACCCTCTACCACCTGGTCTGGAAAGACCAATAGAAAAAGGGGCAATGCGGCGGTCCTATGGAGATCTGGCAGTCTCACTGGATCAACTATCCTAATTGCAGAGACAGAGACACTGATACTGTCATTCTGACTGGTCCTGGAAGAACTTCAATAAGGAGGACCATTAAAAGAACAGCCGCAATCAGGGTTTTGGTTCAGCAGCTCCTGGTCATGGTGGGTAGGGGGGCTCGGTGTGTGTGTTTGTATGTGTATGTGTGTATGGGGTGTTGGTCAGGGATTTGATGAGATAGGGAGATTCAAAGTCAGATTTTCCCTGGTGAAACCGGCGCCGTGCTCCAGGCTACAGAATAGGCAGAGAGGGAAGTGGCTTGTCATGTACAATAAAGGAATGTCCGGGCCAGTCAGGCCTGTGAGTAGGGTCGGTAACCTTTTCCATCCATACACTCTGTGATGGTCAGGAGGAACAGGGATCTCTCTGGGGGCTCCCTGTCTTCCCTCTAACAGGTGGAGGGGTACAGCAGCCAGGAGCAGTGAGGTGTTGATAGACAGTCCGACTACCCTCTCAGGGCCCGGTTTCCCAAAAGCATCTTAAGGCTAAGTTCATTATGAGAACCTTAGTCGAGCATCATTAAATATCCAAGCTGTTTCCCAAAACCATTGTTAGTTGCACTTGTACACGTTCGTTATTTACCAACTGCCTCAGACCACTCAAAGAACAGCCAAGTGCGTTCTTAGATGTTTTTTTTGCCCTTCCACATCACTTTAAAGACATAAGATCTGTGGAAACATATAATCAAGCTATTTATCTGTCTCTATGTGACCAGCAATAACTTTGGAAGAAATTAACTACAAATACAAATTTGCCAATGTCTTTGTAGTTGAACAAGTGAAGGATAAAAATATGCTTAAAAAGAAACCGAGATGAGTGCATTAAAACATTTGTACAGTAATCCTATAGGCTTAAATATATGTAATTTCAGTCAGTTGAGTTCTATTTGTAGGCTACATTATCTGTAATGTTTGCCTCAATATATTTAATGATGTGTAACGTGTGAAACGTGCCAAATGAATATGTGATTGACTGCATTATTATAAGGTAAGAATTAGAATAAGCATCCTCAAAATTTCGAGACATTAGGTGATATCTCTCTAGGAGCTGATCTGTCGTCAGTATCGTGGAATAATTATAACGTTAAGGTAATATTTGAATGGAGAAAGCTGACCAGAGAGCAGAGCTGCCTTTCTTTCGATCCTATCAGTTTCGACAAACGCTCCAACGACGCACTTAGCGAATGTTCTTACTGCGTGGTGTTTTGGGAAATGCATGATACATCTTCGGCCGTTGTAGGAAAGATGCATCATCGCTATCATCGAAACCGGGCCCAGAGCTCGCTGACCCGCTGGCTCCTCCCCTTGCTCCAAGGCTGCAGCCTACATCCGAGACGCATCTCATACTGCAGGGCTATTCCACATGCAATTATTTTTTTGAAGAACTGGATAAAAAAAGCTAAGTACACACACCAATAAAGCACTTTCTTAAAATGCAATGTTGCTGAAAGTAATTAGGAAGGAAGTGGAGGACGCTCAACCAACGTGAGTCGAGGTGCAACCCAAAAATGTGATCATCATTGAAAAGGAGCAAAACTTGTTCAGAATTCAAAACATATTTTTTATTCAAGCAACAGTTTAAAAGCTTCTTGAAAGTAATTAGGCCATTTTAAAATAATCAGAAAACTAAGGGTCTCAATAAATAACACAACGATATGTCAAATCAGGTAATGCCAAATTCGAGTTTGAAGGAAGTATGCTTTGAATTAACTTCCCTCCGTCATTAGGTGCGTTTTTTTGTCACACCCCTTTCTAATGAGTATGAGAGAGGGAAACAGAAGGGGAGGGAGAAGGCATGCTTCCTGAGAGTCCCAACTTTCAGCAATGGGGTTATTCTATTTTGTAGCTTAAACATTTCAAACCCTTGAGCCAGATTCATATGAAGAAAAAGAGAATCAACTTTGCCACATAGGCGCTAGAAAATGCAAAAATCGCTAGAAACCACAATAGAGAGTTAGACAACCACCATAGTGCTTGTAATTTTGGCACTAAATGTTGGATCTTGGCAGGGATTTTTTTGCAGAGCTTTTATTGTTGTTCAGAATTGATCAAAGGGCCAGTCTAAATGACTAAACGGGCCGCCAGTTGAATAGCCCTGCCCTACTGAGACATAACCCCAAACCGAAATGTACAAAGACCTCCAGGGGTTCATCTCCTACTGAGACCTCCGGGGATTTACAGGGGCCGGAGCTCAACATGTGTCCCAGCCTTCAGCGCGACACGCCAGCTGAAATCATCATGCTGTTCAGGGGGCCCTTTAAACTCTGGCGTTAAAACACCAGGTAAAAGATTTCTGTCTTCTGGTGGGATGGATGGCCTTAGCAGAGAGATGAGGAGAGAGAGAGAGATCTGACAAAGGACCTTGTACAGTAGATGTGGGTGCCTGTTGCCTGTGTGTCAGAGTCAGGGTTAGGTGGGAGCTCTGTGCTGTCTGTGCTGAGCTACAGGCTCAAGCGGTTTCATGCTATTAATAACATCAACCGCAACCCCTGTGTGGATGGATGAGCTAGAACTATTAGTAAAATGGGTTTTTCTACCTCGTGCGTGTGTGAGGACAACAGAGGGGCTTGAATGCACAAGCTATAGCTCAACAAATGCCCACAGTCTCATACCAGTCATGAACTACATTGGACCCCAAATCTTCAAAAGTTATTCTGCGCAGCCTTAGAATTGTATTAGGCCTAATATAGAAAAAAAGACAAGACATTTTTTACATAAATACACAAGAGATCTATAACTTTGGTGTTAGCTTTAAATATTTAACAGTAGGTATCCCTGTTTCTGTTCTCTCCTCACGACCTTGCTGGCACCTGCCTGCTTTAACCAAAGCAGATAAAACAGGCCTAAATTATATTTATTTTGGTGTAATCATAAGGATTAAGCTGCTGAAGAAACACATTAATGTATAATCCCCCGTGCCTCCCCCCTCCTCTCACTTTACCTTCCGGGCTCTCCCTCCCTCCCTCCCTCCCTCCCTCCCTCCTCCCTCCCTCCCTCCCTCCCTCCCCTCCCTCCTCCCTCCAGCTTTGCAGCACTGAGCCTTTTAATTCAGAAGGAAAATGGAGGCAGTGGTTTGGAGCCGCTTTGAGCTCCTGCCAAGCTCTCGTCTACATTGTGGAGCTTACAGCTGGGCTTGCTTTCCTTTATTCTGCTCTTTCTCTGTCCGTCTCTTTCTTTCTCTGTCCCTTCCTTTCTTTCTGTGGTGCAATTCTTGCTGCTGTGTGTGCAGGGGTGGGGGGGGGTCACTTGTCATGGGGCCAACTTTTTGGGTTTCCATCCCATACACCCCACTTCTTCCCTCCCTTTTCCCCCATACACCCTCATTCCCTCCTTCCTCAATGACAGGCTGTAAACACAAGAGCAGTGAGAGGGGGAGAGGATGGGGAAGGGGGGACACGGCACACTCTTAACTCCCCCTGACATGCTGCCTCATTTCTCCCCACCCCTTCTGCTGCTCTCTAGCATGGTTTAAATGTACTGTACCGCATGTCTTATTATCCTGGTTTAAATGTACTGTACAGCGTGTCTTATTATCATGGTTTAAACGTACTGTACCGTGTGTCTTATCCTGGTTTAAATGTACTGTACCGCATGTCTTATTATCAYGGTTTAAACGTACTGTACCGCGTGTCTTATTATCATGGTTWAAACGTACTATACACCGTGTCTTATTATCATGGTTTAAACGTACTGTACAGCGTGTCTTATTATCATGGTTTAAACGTACTGTACAGCGTGTCTTATTATCAGAGGGAGAAAACAGGGATAAATAAGAGTTCTGAAGAAATGAAGAGAGAAGAAGATCCAAAGGGAGATACTGACACAGAGAGAGAAAGATAATGGGAGAGAGTGAGACAGAGGAGATGGAATACTCAAATAAAGACAGTGATCTGATAACAAGCTGTGGGACTTTGAGACAGACTGTATCTCTCAGAGAAAAACACTGATATTAAAAAGATAGGGAGATTGTGCTGTAATTCTCTCTCATACACAGTAGTCTGCAGATGTATGACTGTAAATTAGATTAAATGGAGGAGGCTCATTGGTTCCCCATTTTCCAGTACTCTCATTCTCCATCTCAATTTGATTTGATGTAAAACTCCTACTGAAACTCCTACTGAAAGCCACGAAGAGATGACAAGCGCCTGATGCATCCAACCTTCCGGAAACCTCCAGTAAACCACACACTTATTATTGTTACTGTTGGCTCTTCATTTTAATCCTCAGGCACTGGCCAGTCTGGCAGAGTTTACCAGTCTACTCTGTTCCGGGATCAGGTGCTGACTTGTTGAACATCAGACCTTGTGAATATAATGGAAGCCAAACATACTTTATATATATCAAATAAAGTCAAAGAAAAACATCTATTTCCGTTTGTCTCTGAAAGATGAGTAATAATGATACTTCATCGTCATGTTCCAGCAATGTCCTCCTCCGTGGTGAGCTGGAGTGATGAATATAGAGAGATTAATAATATGGACATAGCTAAACATGGAACAGACAGCTGCTGAGAATGACAGCTCTTTCTTTCATCCAGACTAATCAAATCAACTCGGCTGCATTAGCCACAGCCAATGCAAAGCACCTTGGCACAAATTCCTTTTCGATTTGAATTACAAATGAATCCTTTTAGAGGATCGTTGTGTTCTTGTAATGATCTGACTCCCAGGTATCACTCAGAGTTTGGTAGAAGGTTACATCTCCATGACAACTTGAAGAGAGAGGAGGGAGGGGGAAAGCTGTTGATGATGAGCCTGGGGGAAAATGGAGCTTCTCTTCTGTTAATGTCAAGAAAGTAGGAATCCTGTGGATCTGTGGACTTGACTATATCTGTTTATATCCAGCATCTGTTGAAGCTCCCAATGAGGCATTTTAATGTATTGCAAAAGTAAATAAAAAAAATACTATGAAATCTCACAGTTTAGTTTTGATAAATGCAACATTGTCTTTGTTTTAGTTGTATGTTTCCCAGTTAGCACCCTGTTGGTCGTTAGTTGCCTGCAGTATATGACAAGGTCATTTTACTACAGACATTTGCATGTTTTTCTGACAACGCCCGTCCCTCTAAGGAAGTTGGCCTATCAGTCACAATGCCACACAGTGAGAACACAGAACAGTATTAGGTTGATGTTTATCTAAGAGTCCATCATGCTGTCAACTGTGTCTTTGTAATACTTGTTGCCTCGTGGTGTTTCAAGTGTGGTGTGTGTCGTCAGAGAGTTTCAGGTGTGGTGTTTGTCGTCATGGTGTTTAAGGAGTGGTGTGAGTCCCTAAGGTGTCACCAAGGAGTCACTAAGGAAGTCGAGTCTCAACAATGCTGTCATCAGCATGCCGTGACTTTGGTGTAAACAAAGCAGGATGATGGCATGCGAGAGAGGAGAAAGGAGAGCAGAGATCAGAAGTTAATAAAACAATGTGCTCTCCAGCTGCTCAGATACATGTTGGACCGCGTCCAAAATGGCACTCCATATAGTGCACTACTTTTGAAGGACCCTCAGCCAGGCTGCCTTCCCCTGTTAGACCCCGCTCGGTGACCCTCCAGATACACTTCACCCTAACCGCCTGGGAAAGCAGGAAGCTGTGGTCCTGGAAAATGTCATGTTTACACTGAGCTTCCTTTAAACTTGTCTGCTGCCCTCCTTTTACTCATTGACAAAGTGGACAGGATCGTTCTTAATAGTCACAGATTACCTTTTAATAAACACCTACGAGCCAACACTTGGTAAATAATCCAAACAAAGCCTTCACTGCTTGAAGATTAAGTAGAAATAGTGAGTCGAATCATCGCTTGAGAAACGTGTGTGCGACCAAGAAGTTTCACGCAAATCTCCATTGGACATCTACGTATGATTTTCTTTAAAGTTCTGAGATAAAATCCCGTTCCTCAATCTGGGATTAAACCCTACAAAATGAAGCCTTAACTAACATGAACACAGTTGACCCACATCCATATAGTTATCATCCCTCTGTCTTCACCCATATACTGTATATCCCGTTCTGCTCCCTCCCCCTGCTGTAACCCGCCCTGCTCCCCGCTCTGCTCCCTCCCCCTGCTGTAACCCGCCCTGCTCCCTGCTCTGCTCCCTCCCCCTGCTGTAACCCGCCCTGCTCCCCGCTCTGGCTCCCTCCCCCTGCCTGTAAACCGCCCTGCTCCCCCTCTTGCTCCCTCCCCCTGCTGTAACCCGCCCTGCTCCCCGCTCTGCTCCCTCCCCCTGCTGTAACCCGCCCTGCCTCCCCGCTCTGCTCCCTCCCCCTGCTGTAAACCCGCCCCTGCTCCCCGCTCTGCCCCTCCCCCTGCTGTAACCGCCCTGCTCCCGCTCTGCTCCCTCCCCCTGCTGTAACCCGCCCTGCTCCGCTCTGCTCCCTCCCCCTGCTGTAACCCGGCCCTGCTCCCTGTGCTCTGCTCCCTCCCCCTGCTGTAACCCGCCCTGCTCCCCGCTCTGCTCCCTCCCCCCTGCTGTAACCCGCCCTGCTCCCTGCTGCCCCTCCCCTCTGCTGTAACCCGCCCTGCTCTCTGCTCTGCTCCCTTCCCCTTGCTGTAAACCCGCCCTGCTCCCCGCTCTGCTCCCTCCTGCTGTAAACCCGCCCTGCTCCCCGCTCTGCTCCTCCCCCTGCTGTAACACGCCCTGCTCCCCGCTCTGCTCCCTCCCCTGCTGTAACCCGCCCTGCTCCCGCTCTGCTCCCTCCCCCTGCTGTAACCCGCCCTGCTCCCCGCTCTGCTCCCTCCCCTGCTGTAACCCGCCCTGCTCCCTGCTCTGCTCCTCCCCCCTGCTGTAACCGCCCCTGCTCCCCGCTCTTCCCCTCCCCCTGCTGTAACCCGCCCTGCTCCCTGCTCTGTCCCTCCCCTGCTGTAACCGCCCTGTCTCCCCGCTCTGCTCCCCCCCCTGCTGTAACCGCCCTGCTCCTGCTCTGCTCCCTCCCCCTGCTGTAACCCGCCTGCTCCCTGTTCTGCTCCCTCCCCTGCTGTAACCCGCCCTGCTCTCCGCTCTGCTCCCCTCCCCCTGCTGTAACCCGCCCTGCTCCCCGCTCTGCTCCCTCCCCTGCCTGTAACCCGCCCTGCTCCCTGCTCTGCTCCCTCCCCCTGCTGTACCCGCCCTGCTCCCTGCTCTGCTCCCTTCCCCCTGCTGTAACCCGCCCTGCTCCCTGCTCTGCTTCCTCCCCCTGCTGTTAACCCGCCCTGCTCCCCGCTCTGCTCCCTCCCCCTGCTGTAACCCGCCGCTCCCCGCTCTGCTCCTCCCCTGCTTGTAACCCGCCCTGCTCCCCGCTCTGCTCCCTCCCCCTGCTGTAACCCGCCCTGCTCCCCGCTCTGCTCCACTCCCTCCCTCCTACCTCTCATCTACCTGCATGTTTCCCATTCCCAGCCATCAATCAACCACTACCTTCCAGTCTACACCTTTCACTCCACCCCCTGTGTCGGTCTGAAACCCCTTTCTGTGTCGGTCTCAAACCCTTACTCTTAATTTCATGGATCATAGATCTTCTGCGTTCCTCCCGGCTCACAGTTCACTCCCCAACCTGAGAGATTCGTGCCTCTACAGACAGCCCAGACAGAGCGAGAGCAATGCTGTAAGCTGATACCTGGACGCTCCACTACAGTTCCCCTTGAGGGGATGTGAATGGTTGACAGGTGGACACACCTGGTCTCTACAGCAACACAAACCTGCCGTTCTCAAAACCTGCACCCTGTTCCAAACCCACGGCCATCTACAAGCCTCTCTAAAACCCTGGAGCAAGAGACAGGGCTGGGGATAGTCTCTTTTACAGAGATGTGAGGTGTTGACAGTTCTGCATTATAAAGACAAATTGTCCAAGTTAGAGCATTTCCAGGGGCGTAGATTGATGGTCTTAAACACTGACGGGATGACTTAACTGAAATTCAAGACACTGCAAAGTACATTGCAGTCTAAGCTAAAAAGTTCTCAGAGCATGTGGGATGGGAAATGGGTGAAATGTGAATGCTGTTTGAGGCTGTTGAGATATTTTACATCACAGTGACTGAAGGTAAGACTAAAAAAACTGACAGACCATTGACCTTGACTCTGCCCACATAATGTGTGTGTGAGAGAGGGAAAGCACACGGGGGCGAGGGGGAGAAAGAGTGCAAGAGTGAGAGATATAGACAGAGAGAGAGAAAGACAGCAAGAGAGCAAGGGGGAGAGAGATTGAGAATGAAAGAGAACAAGAGCGAGATCGAGAGAGAGCGAGAGGGAAAGAGCACGATAATAGAAAGATGGGTGGAGGGGTGGTGGAGGTAGGTAGTAAGTTGTGGGTTGTGGACTGGCGTTGACGAGAGCTGGTGATGGTATACGTGACAGACTCTTTGATTTGCATATACATGCTGTCAGTCTGGAGCCTGACGACAGGGGGTAGAAGAGGCTTGGTAGGGGTTAAGTAGCAGCTTTTTACTTGGTTTTTAAATAGCAGCAAACTGGATTTACTTTGGGCTGTGCTGAGTGGTGTGGCAGAGCTATCATTTTGAAATCACCAGCAGCTCCGTTGCCTGGGAGGACTAGTCCAGGACTTACATAGTGCATGTTTGTTATGCATGGGTATCTGTGAAGGTATCAAAGAAATACCAGGGTTAAATTCAGTGTATCACCCTTTTACTCTCTGTATAAAGATAACAAAACAGAGATAAAACATGTATCCCTGGCTCTTGCCTCACTAATCCAGCCCCAGTTTTTGACATTGTCTCTGTAGCATAGCTCAGTGAGCTCTAGAACTTTGTTGTTCTCAGTCAGACCACAGTCTGTGGGGGGCAGTGCACTATAATTATCTAGGGTCTGATAAGTCCCTCTGTAGCGACAACGAGATAAACTCCTCTAAAAGACTAAAGACTATAGACTCCAGTTTAGAGACAAAGACTATAGTAAGGTGTTTAGAAGCACCTGACTCTTCCATTTCCTCCTTAATCCATGTGTAAATTGAATTTAAATAGAACCATACAGTGTCGTAGCCCTGAGAGCCAAGCGTATAATAAATTGGTGGACATATTTAGATCCCTTAAAATTTACTTTCCTCAGTCTCTCTTAGGAAATTACAGATTTACAATAAGGCAATTACCACAAGCCTCACTCGGTGTTAATTGTTGTTCTGTTCTGTTCACCTTATTTTGTCTCATAACGAGGATCAAGTTTGCTTGGAAAATTAAACGTTGGGTTCTGGAAAAATACACAAGGTTGGTTAGATGAGTAGCTTTGAGGTTGAGTGGTCTGCTCCCCTTTACAGGACTATGGTGTAGAACTGAACTCACAGACAACCTCTGAGCAGCACATGGCATTGGTTCAATTCATCTGGAAAAGCAAGCTATTTTAGACCGACATTCTGTGTCAGAAATATGGCTGGGACAGGAAAATATGTTGTGCTATCATGTCAAAGCATGACGTCTTACAACAATGGAAAATGCCACTTCTGAGAGAGGAAGTGTTTTATAACTGGGGTTGATGACATAGATTTGGCTGGTCTGAACAGAGCGCTGCAGCTTCAAAGAGCTCATGCTTCAACACCAGTATATTTCCAGTTGCTTAAGTTCCTCTACCACATGACTTTTAGTGTCACAGACTTGGCTGGGGGGGGGAAGAGAGCATTGCTCGCACACACGTATGAAGCGCAGAGAAAGTGCTACGCTTCACACAAGGAGACTTAATCAATGTTATCAGTAATGGTTCCAGGCTGACCCTTCAGTCTAATGTGAGAGAGAGAGAGCGAGAGAGAGATCCTGGCTCTGGTTAGGTAGGCCAAGGAAGAGACTGTTACCGTGGCGATGTTGTGCCCTGGGTCAACAGGCCAGCTAAAGCCTGGTGCTTTGCCGTGGTAGCCGGGTGTGTTGTCATGGTGTTGGGTTTCCTCCCTCTCAGGGCCAGTCAGGATGAGGTCGAGTGGAGGAGCTTCTCTTTTGTACAAAACAAATAGCAGCATGTTTGTTCGTTCATATAAAGATAATGTAGTGTGACGAAGTACAGAAAACTGTGGTGTCCGATGAGGGTTAAACAAAGGATTACACATGGCAAGGGGAAACAGAAGGGAGGGAGTACAACATGACAGATACTCTCTGTCTGTGACAACAGGAGGGTTGTACTGGGAGACAGACCACTTGCAGCGACAGTTGTTGTTGAGTCATGTGATGGACCTCATGGCAGAGCCAGGCTGCTGGATGGTTGTCTGCAGTGGAGAGCGAGGGAGCCAGTGTCAGTGGGGAGTCACCCCAGTGTGTTGGAGCTAATCTCTGGGCTTCAGCTCTACTGGGTGGAGGTCAGGGGGGAGCCTGGTGAACAGACAGTCCTCAGCACAGGAAACGACAGAAGCAGGAAGAGCCGTTGCCTCACCATCCGCCCTGCCACTCTATCACTACGGCCTCAACACTCACAGCCTATCCTTTCAGCTGGAGATGTATGCCATGAAAAATTCTCTGTATCACATGAAAAATTCTCTGTATCACATTCTCCCACCCAAAGTACTCCCCTGTGTCTCTGCTGAGCCAACTCATTTTAGTGCGGAGTCAGTCTCTCTCTCTCACTCTCTCTTTCTCCATCTCACACACTCCTCCTCATGAAGTCATTCACTGGGAGAGATGATGTACCACAGGGGAGGTTGTACCGGTCTTCCCACCTTGTTTTTTTACAGCTCATCGATGACTGATGCTGGGTTCTCAAATAAACCACTGTGGGAACAAATCTGTTAAATACACCACATGACCAGAAGTATGTGGAAACCTGCTCGTCGAACATCTCAATCCAAAATCATGGGCATTAATATGGAGTTGGTTCCCCCTTTGCTGCTATAATGGCTTCCACTCTTCTGGGAACTGTTGCCACAAAGTTGGAAGCACAGAATCGTCTAGAATGCCATTGTATGCTGTAGAGTTAAGATTTCCCTTCACTGGAACTAAGGGGCCTAGCCATGAAAAACAGCCCCAGACCATTATTCCTCCTCCAACAAACAGTTGACACTATGCATTCAGGCAAGTAGCATTCTCCTGGCATCTGCCAAACCTAGATTTATCCGTCGGCATGCCAGAGTGCCAATCTCTCCAGAGTGGTGATCTTAGGCTTGTGTGTGGCCGCTCGGCCATGGAAACCCATTTTATGAAGCTCCCGACTAACATTTCTTGTGCTGACGCTGCTTCCAAAGGCAATTGGAACTCGGTAGTGAGTGTTAAAACCGAAGACAGACAATTTTTACGAAGACAGTTTACAATCTAAGGTAACACCAAGTAATTTAGTCCCCTCAACTTGTTCAACAGCCACACCATTCTTAACAGATTCAGCTGAGGTCTAGAGCTTAGGGAATGATTTGTACCAAATACAATGCTCTTAGTTTTAGAGATGTTAAGGAACAGTTTATTACTGGCCACCCATTCCAAAACTGACTGCAACAGTGTTGACTGCAACAGGGTTTCAGTGAATTCATTAACTGTGGTTGCTGATGCGTATATGGTTGAGTCATCAGCATACATGGAGACACAGGCTTTGTTTAATGCCAGTGGCATGTCATTGGTAAAAATATAAAAAGTAGAGGGCCTAGAGAACTGCCTTGCGGTACACCACACCCTACATGCTAGGCATTAGATAAGCTTCCATTAAAGAAACCCCTGAGTTATATGAGATCGATAGCTCTGAATCAACAAAATGGCATAATATCCACAATACTCAACAGGTTATGGTCAATAATATCAAAGACTGCACTGAAATCTAACAGTGCAGCTCCCACAATCTTTTTATTAATTTCTTTCAACCAACCATCAGTCATTTGTGTCAGTGCAGTACATGCTGAGTGCCCTTCTCCATAAGCATGCTGAAAGTCTGTTGTCAATTTGTTTACAGAGAAATAGCATTGTATTTGGTCAAACACAATTTTTTTACCACAGTTTGCAAGAGCTGGCATCAAGCTGATTGGTCTGCTGCTAGAACCAGTAAAGGCCGCTCTTGGGTAACGGAATGACATTGGCTTCTCTCCAGACATCTTCCTCTAGACTTAGATTAAAGATGACAGATAGGAGTGGCCATAGAGTCAGCTACCATCCTCAGTAGCCTTCCATCTAAGTGTCAATGCCAAGAGGTTTGTCATTATTGATCGATAACAAAACATTCTAAGAGTAGTTTCTTAGCAGGGCATGTTTATCAATAATTGGAGGAAGCAATTTCATAAATTCATCAAGTGCAGCATCTGGATAATCCTTATTAATTACACCAGACCAACAAATATTTTTTACATCATCCACATAAAAGTCACAGAAAAAACTTTTGTATGATCTCTTATACACTATTTTAGGCCGAGCTTTTGGAACCTTGGTTCTCCTAGATATAGCCACTATATTGTGATCACTGCATCCAATGGGTATGGTTACAGCTTTTGAAAAGAGTTCTACAGTATTAGTAACAATTTGATCAAAACATGTGGATGATCATGTTCTTGTAGTGTTTGTAAACACCCTGGTAGGTTGATTAGTAACCTGAACCAGATTACAGCCACTGGTTACAGTGAGAAGTTTCCTCTTGAGCGGACAGTTTGATGAAAACCAAGCAAGTAGACTTCTGTTTACATCACATACACTATCAAGCATTTCACACACATTATTTAGATACTGATGGTTAGCACTTGGCAGCCTATAGCAACACCCCAAAATATTGGGCTTTAGATAAGGTAGGTGAACCTGCAGCCACAGTACCAATAACACTTGACATGAGATCTTCTCTAAGCATTACTGGGATATGGCTCTGAATATACACTAACGTTCAAAAGTTTGGGGTCACTTAGAAATGTCCTTGTTTTCCATGAAAACATACATGAAATGAGTTGCAAAATAAATAGGAAATACAGTCAAGACGTTGACAAGGTTATAAATAATGATTTTTAATTGAAATAATAATAAACTTTGCTTTTGTCCAAGATTCCTCAATTTGCAGCAATTACAGCCTTGCAGACCTGGGCATTCTAGTTGTCAATTTGTTGAGGTAATCTGAAGAGATTTCACCCCATGCTTTCTAGTAGCCGGGGAGTTCAATGCAGGGAAACTTAAATCCGTTTTATCAAATTTCTATCAGCATGTTAATTATGCAACCAGAGGGAATAAAACTCTGGACCGTCTTTACTCCACACACAGAAATGCATACAAAGCTCTCCCTCGCCCTCCATTTGGCAAATCTGACCATAATTCTATCCTCCTGATTCTTGCTTACAAGCAAAAATGTAAGCAGGAAGCAGCAGTGACTAGATCAATAAAAAAGTGGTCAGATGAAGCAGATGCTAAGCTACAGGACTGTTTTGCTAACACAGACTGGAATATGTTCTGGGATTCCTCCAATGGCATTGAGGAGTACACCACGTCAGTCATTGGCTTCATCAATAAGTGCATCGATGACGTCGTCCCAACAGTGACGGTACGTACATATCCCAACCAGAAACCATGAATTACAGGCAACATCCGCATTGAGCTAAAGGCTAGAGCTGTCGCTTTCAAGGAGCGGGACTCTAACCCGGAAGCTTATAAGAAACCCCGTTATGCTCCCCGATTAACCATCAAACAGGCAAAGTGTCAATACATGACTAAGATCGAATCGTAATACACCGGCTCTGATGCTCGTCAGATGTGGCAGGGCTTACAATCCATTACAGACTACAAAGGTAAGCACAGCCGAGAGCTGCCCAGTGACACGAGCCTACCAGACTAGCTAAACTACTTCAATGCTCGCTTTGAGGCAAATAACACTGAAACATGCATGAGAGCACCAGCTGTTCTGGAAGATTGTGTGATCACGCTCTCCATGGCCGATGTAAGTAAAACTTTTAAACAGGTCAACATTCACAAGGCCGCAGGGCCAGACAGATTACCAGGACGTGTACTGCGAGCATGCGCTGACCAACTGGCAAGTGACTTCACTGACATTTTCAACCTCTCCCTGTCCGAGCTGTAATATCAACATGTTCTAAACAGACCACCATAGTGCCTGTGTCTAAGAACACTAAGGTAACCTGCCTAAATGACTACTGACCCGTAGCACTCACATCTGTAGCCATGAAGTGCTTCGAAAGGCTGGTGATGGCTCACATCAACACCAATATCCCAGAAACCCTAGACCCACTCCAATTTGCATACCGCCCCAACAGATCCATTGATGATGCAATCTCTATTGCACTCCACACTGCCCTTTCCCAACTGGACAAAAGGAACACCTACATGAGAACTTACCCAGTTGGTAAGGGTAGGTAACAACACATCCACCACGCTGATCCTCAACACAGGGACCCCTCAGGGGTGCATGCTCAGTTCCCTCCTGTACTCCCTGTTCACTCACGACTACACGGCCAGGCACGACTCCAACACCATCATTAAGTTTGCCGATGACACAACAGTGGTAGGCCTGATCACGACAACGACGAAACAGCCTATAGGGAGGAAGTCAGAGACCTGGCCGTGTGGTGCCAGGACAACAACCTCTCCCTCAACGTGATCAAGACAAAGGAGATGATTGTGGACTACAGGAAAAATAGGACCGAGCACGCCCCCATTCTCATCAATGGGGCTGCAGTGGAGCATCAAGTTCCTTGGTGTCTAATTCACCAACAAACTAACATGGTCCAAGCACACCAGGACATGTGGTAAAGAGGGCACGACAAAACCTAACCTAAAGACTCCAGCCACTCTAGTTATAGACTGTTCTCTCTGCTATGCTATGTGAAGCGGTACCAGAGCGCCAAGTCTAGGTCCAAGAGGCTTCTAAACAGCTTCTACCCCGAAGCCATAAGACTCCTGAACACCTAATCAAAAGGATACCCCCCGCCCTCTTTTACACCGCTGCTACTCTGTTGTTATCATCTATGCATAGTCACTTTAATAACTCTACCTACAGTTGAAGTCGGAAGTTTACATACACCTTAGCCAAATACATTTATACACAGTTTTTCACAATTCCTGACATTTAATCCGAGTTAAATGTCCTTGTTTTAGGTCAGTTAGGATCACCACTTTATTTTAAGAATGTGAAATGTCAGAATAATAGTAGAGATAATGATTTATTTCAGTAGTTTACATACACTCAATTAGTATTTGGTATCATTTCCTTTAAATTGTTTAATAACCTGGGTCAAACGTTTCGGGTAGCCTTCCACAAGCTTCCCACAATAAATTGGGTGAATTTTGGCCCATTCCTCCTGACACAGCTGGTGTAACTGAGTCAGGTTTGTAGGCCTCTTTGCTCATACACGCTTTTTCAGTTATGCCCACCAATTTTCTATGGTATTGAGGTTAGGGCTTTGAGATGACCACTCCAATACCTTGACTTTGTTGTCCTTAAGCCATTTTGCCACAACTTTGGAAGTATGCTTGGGGTCATTTCCCATTTGGAAGACCCATTTGCGACCAAGTTTTAACTTCCTGACTGATGTCTTGAGATGTTGCTTCAATATATACACATAATTTTCCTATGAAGACATCTATTTTGTGAAGTGTAACAGTCCCTCCTGCAGCAATGCACCCCAACAACATGATGCTGCCACCCCCGTGCTTCACGGTTGGGATGGTGTTCTTCGGCTTGCAAGCTTCCCCCTTTTTCCTCCAAACATAACGATGGTCATTATGGCCAAACAGTTCTATTTTTGTTTCATCAGACAAGAGGAAATTTCTCCAAAAAGTACAATCTTTGTCCCCATGTGCAGTTGCAAACCGTAGTCTGTCTTTTTTTATGGCGGTTTAGGAGCAGTGTCTTCTTCCTTGCTGAGTGGCCTTTCAGGTTATGTCAATATAGGACTCGTTTTACTGTGGATATAGATACTTTTGTACCTGTTTCCTCCAGCATCTTCACAAGGTCCTTTGCTGTTGTTCTGGGATTGATTTGCACTTTTCGCACCAAAGTACGTTCCAGATACTCAACTAGTCTAAAGAAGGCCAGTTTTCTTGCTTCTTTATTCAGAACAAAATTTTTCAGCTGTGCTAACATAATTGCAAAATGGTTTTCTAATGATCAATTAGCATTTAAAAATGATAAACGTGCCATTGGAACACAGGAGTGATGCTTTCTGATAATGGGCCACTGTACGCCTATGTAGATATTCCATAAAAAATCTGGATCCAAAATCAAAAGCTTTCCAACTAGTAACCAAACTTTTCCAATAAAAAACTTTCAGACACTTTCAAACTTTACAAACCAAGTGCTGCCTCTATTCCACATTCAACAGGAAGTTACATTTACATATGGTTAAGTTGTTAAGGCTTGTCATCCTAAGGGTTTTACCAAGGAGGTATGGTTGTAACAACTTAAATACCTTAACAGTGAAATCCTTAGCCTGTTGCTCCTGGAATGGGAAAGGTTATTGAGGACCGAACAATTTCTGTTTAGCACTAGAAAGCATTCTGGTAGTCAGAATCAGCACAACAGACTGCTCACGGACATACAATACAATCAGCCCACATACTGAGTCCTTAGTCATTAGAAGCATTTGCCTGGTCTCTACAGAGCATCTACCTCCTACATCCTACAGCGTGGTGGAGGTTGAGAGTGGTGCTGAGGAGGATCTACAGAAGCAGTGAGGTTAAAAACAGACACCACACACACACACACACACATTGATCAGCAGGAGACAGATGTCAGGCTTCAGTTATCTAACCCTTCCTCCCTTCCTTCTTGCTAACCTTCTTCCCTCCTAACTGACTAACAGGCTGAGGTGGGTGTTGGTGCTGTGATACTGAGAGTGCTGAAAGTTCATGACTCAGTAGGAATATACACTGAGTGTACAAAACATTAATAACACCTGCTCTTTCCAAGACATAGACTGACCAGGTGAATCCAGGTGAAAGCTATGAGCCCTTATTGATGTCACTTGTTAAATCCACTTCAAATCAGTGTGAAGGGGAGGAGACAGGTTAAAGGATTTTTAATCCTTGATACAATTGAGACATGGATTGTATATGTGTGCCATTTAGAGGGTGAATGGGAAATATAAAATATTTAAGTACATTTCAACGGGGTATGGTAGTAGGTGCCAGGTGCACCGGTTTGTGTCAAGAACTGCAACACCGCTGGGTTTCTCATGTGTATCAAGAATGGTCCACCACCCAAAGGATATCCAGTCAACTTGACACAACTGTGGGAGGCATTGGAGTCAACATGGGCCAGCATTCATGGGGAACGCATTCGACATCTAATAGAGTCCATGCCTCGAATAGTTGAGGCTGTTCTGAGGCCAAAAGGAGGGGGTGCAAGTGCAACGCAATATAATGAAGGTGTTCCAAATGTTTGGTATACTCAGTGTATAAACAGCATACTGTGTTCCTCTACAAACTCCTGTGTCTCATCCTGCCTCATTAGAACACACTAGAAGGTGAGCCTGCTAGCTGGGCTGCACACCCTGCTTCTGTTAAGAGGAGCTCTGAGATAAGCGTTTCCTCTCACCTCCCTTTGTGCCGTGCTTAAGAGATCAGCATCGTCGTGACACTTCTCCCTGTGAGCATACTCTTGACGCACCTCCCCTCTGCCTCGCCTCCCCTGCTGAACCCAACACCCTGGACAACGCACACAGCAAACCTGTAAACAATTCATGAGGCCTTCATTTTTCATGGGTGGGGAGAGAGGGAGAATAGAGCGAGAGAGAGAGAGGGAAAAGAGAGGGAGTATGTTTGCAAGAGATAGTGAGAAATAGTAAGACCACCACACTCCTCGACCACCACACTCCTCGACCACCACACTCCTCGACCACTCGACCACCACACTCCTCGACCACCACACTCCTCGACCACTCGACCACACGGCTCCTCGACCACCACACTCCTTGACCACCACACTCCCTTGACCACCACACTCCTCGACCACTCGACCACCACGCTCCTCGACCAACCCACTCCTCGACCGCCACCACCTCCTTGACCACCACACTCCTCACGATCGACCACACGCTCCTCGACGACTCGACCACCACACTCCTCGACGACTCGACCACCACACTCCTTGACAACTCGACCACCACACTCCTTGACAACTCGACCACCACACTCCTTGAAAACTCGACCACCACACTCCTTGACAACTCGACCACCACACTCTTGACAACTCGACCACCACACTCCTTGACAACTCGAGGAGGTGGTTGTCGATGGTCGAGGAGCGTGGTTGTCGAGTCGTCGAGGAGTGTGGTGGTCGAGTCGTCGAGGAGCGTGGTGGTCGAGTCGTCGAGGAGTGAGGTGGTCGAGTCGTCGAGGAGCGTGGTGGTCGAGTCGTCGAGGAGTGTGGTGGTCGAGTCGTCGAGGTGGTCGAGGAGCGTGGTGGTCGAGTGGTCGAGGAGTGTGGTGGTCGAGGAGCGTGGTGGTCGAGTGGTCGAGGAGTGTGGTGGTCAAGGAGTGTGGTGGTCAAGGAGTGTGGCGGTCGAGGAGTGTGGTGGTCAAGGAGTGTTGTGGTCRAGGAGTGTTGTGGTCGAGGAGTGTGTAAATTTGTTTGTAGGTTCTCCTCAACCGTGCTAGTACAGTGTGCGGTGCCTCAGTTGCATGTATTGTGGCTGGCTGATGCTAATGTCATAGAGATGCTGATTAGTTATAAATGGGTGTGAGGAGAGAGTGAGGAGAAGAGAGAGGAGAGGGGGGGAAATATAGAGGATAAATAAAATAAAAAAATAGTAGAAGAGAGTGGAGAAAGAGAGCGCAACACAGATCAGTTCCACTACTTAAGCCAGTGGGCCCCAGCAGCTCCACATGGGAGCTGGCTTGGTAACAAAGTAGGAGAGGCTGCTGAACAGAGAGAGAGCTTGCTTAGAGTAATGATAATTAATATCATCATAATCACACTTTGTTATCAAGGATGTCTATGAGTTCTTCTGGTGAGAAATAAGGCTTTTTATTTTAACCACCATTTTTTCCCAATTTTTCGATCTTGTCTCATCGCCTCAATTCCCCAACAGGCTCGAGGGAGGCGAAGGTGGAGACATGCGTCCCCCGAAAAACATGATCCGCCTAACCGCGCTCTTTAACCCGGAAGCCAGCCGCACCAATGTGTCTTAGGAAACACTGTGCAACTAGCACCTGGGTCAGCCCGCAGGCACCCAGCCCACCACAAGGAGTCACTAGATTGCGATGAGCCAAGTAAAGCCCCACCGGCCAAACCCTCCCCTACCCCTGACAACGCTGGGCAAATTGTGCAATAAATCCTAATAAATCTGGTATGAGGTCTGGGATAACAATTTTGGGATTATTAGTATGAATATACTGAGTCTACTGAGTAACATCTTGTGTTGGCGCAACCTTTGACAGGCAAATGATCCTAGTGAAATATGATAGATACACAGAGGACTACATAACTACTCTTCAATGTTCAGTTGAGCGTAAGACCAGGCCAGACCAACGAGTGGTTGCCTCTTGAACACAATCCTCCTCCAACCCTCCTGTCATTCACAACCCTCCAGGCTCTAACAACCTCCATCCCATCAGGAGAAGGACATGTGTAGCTCAGTGACCAGAGCCCAGGGGAACCAGGGGAAATGCTCATCAACAGGACTTTCTACTACAATCACCTTCTCTTGTTATCATGCAAACAAAGCAGCTAGGACCAGCTCCATATAAAACGCAGGGAATATTCCACCATGTCAGTGAAAGGCTCTATTCTGCTCACAGGTTATACAGTAGACACTCATTGATGCTAGGAGTACCTGGAACCATCTCTCCCGCTCTGCTCCCCCCTTTCCCAGACCGCTGTAATGCTCGTCGTATGAAGTAGAAGGAGACCAAGACGCAGCGTGGTAAGCGTTCATGATATTTAAACAAACTGAACACTGAAACAAAATAACAAAGTAGAACAAAACGAAACTGTTCTGTCTGGTACAGACACAAAACAGAAAACAACTACCCACAAAACACAGGTGGGCAAAGGCTGCCTAAGTATGATTCCCAATCAGAGACAACGATAGACAGCTGCCTCTGATTGGGAACCACACTCGGCCAAAAACAAAGAAATATAACACATAGAATGCCCACCCGAATCACACCCTGGCCTAACCAAAATAGAGACTAAAACCCTCTCTATGGCCAGGGCGTGACAACCGCCCAGTCTGTCTTGTCGTTCTGTGTTCCCCAGCTGATCCTGGCCATGGCCCGTTTGTGTTACTTTTTTACCACGTGGCTGAGGTCAGTGGCAGTGGCCTCGCTCCCTCTCCCTTTCTCCTCGCTCCCTCTCCCTTTCTCCTCGCTCGCTCTCTCTCTCTCTCCTCGCTTGCTCTCTCTCTCTTCGACTCTCTCCTCGCTCTCTTCCCTCTCTCTCTCTTCCCTCTCTCTCTCTTCCCTCTCTCCCTGTGATCACAAAGCAGAGGAAGGCTGGTGTTTGTGAACGGTGCAGGTGTCCTGGGCATGAAAGGGCCTCAGGGCTACAGGGAGACCCAGGAGACTCAGGTCCCTCTGGAGAACTTTCAGCTCATCCCAGCTGAGTCAGTCAGTCAGCCGAACAGAACACCTTCTCTTGCCACTCGTTACGTGGCTACACTGAGGATGGCAGGCCTCCCCTGGTCATCACTGAATCATGGCTAGAGACAAGTCCACTTAATCAAACCCCAGAATGTGAGGAGGAGAAATGTGAATGGACTCTGACTGCTGAGTGGGAGGAAGAGAATGACAACCCGAATGTACAGTTGAACGGAGAGATCACAGAGAAACAGTGACAGACAGAAGACACAAAGTGTCCACATCAGACTGTATCAGATGGGGGGCGTCTCCAAGCAACAGGTTCAGCTGGACAGAACCAACTCCACATCAGACAGTCCCATAGAGACAGGATGAAGACAGGGTTCCTAGGTGAGAACAGGTAAGGCTGTGGGTTCTGAGGTGAGGCTGTGACAACTAACATTGTCAACAAACACAACAACACAACAACAGTGGGTTGGCAGCAGCACCCTTGTGGTTGTGTTTAACCAACCAGTAAAGCAGTAGTGTAACTGACATTTCACGACATGAACAGTTACACAGTCTTTGGATTCTGTTGTTATTGTTGTTCACGTTGAACTTGGATTTTCTCTCTTTCTCATTGGTGTTTCCATTTGAGTCCAGCTGATGCAATTACCTAGCATGTATTTCATTCCAGGAGGGATTTAGGAACTCAAGGTGTCCAATTATCCTGCGTGGTAGACTGGGACTCTCAGTCCCTCTGCGGGGGCCAAGGCTGTAAAATAAATGTTGTTTGTGATCTTGACTGGTCCCAGCAGAGAGGAGAGGGCGGTGGGGGAGAGGGTAGAGGGGGCAGGGGAGGTTAACCTCACTTTAATGAGACTGGGTACAGGATTTCCATTTCAACAAGGTAATTTCATACTAGCGCGACCCTCGGCACGCCACACCATTTAAAACATTATTTCTCACTCTTTTGTGTCATTTTCAATATCCTCACTAATACTTACATTTTACAGCATCTTGAAAAGACAAAATTGTACAAGTGGCAAGCATCTATTTTACAACCTCCTCCCCCACCCAGCAGCACAGGGCTGTTCCTCTGTCTGTTGCTGTAGTGGAGCGGTATTTTTTTTTACAGTATTTATTTTATTGAACCTTTATTTAACTAGGAAAGTCAGTTAAGAACAAATTCTTATTTACAATGACGGCCTACCCTGTCCAAACCCGGACAACACTGGGCCAATTGTGCGCCGCCCTATAGGACTCCCAATCACAGCCAGTTGTGATACAGCCTGAAATCGAACCAGGGTGTCTGTAGTGATGTCTCTAGCACTGAGATGGAGTTCCTTAGACAGCTGCGCCACTCGGGAGCCCAAGTGATCATCTTTCCATAATAAAAAGAGTAAAAGAAGCCTTGATATTTATACCAGATTCAATATTATAATCCCACATTCAACATTATAATACCACAAAAATGATCCCAAAATATTTGAGGTTACACTAACAGTGATACTGTTCCAACAGTTTAAAAACAAGTTCCCAGTACCCTGAGAGTTGAGATATATATATTTTTAAGATCTCTCAACATTAATTTGGATTCCCTTTTTGTCAATGCTTTATTAGCCATGCTAAATTAATGGTATTTTCCCTCCACTGCACCTCCGCTCGTTCCCTTTACTCTGCTACGGGACATCAGTCTGAGTAGCACCGTCTGCTCTGATCAGCCTCACTCACCAATTAAAACCATGGGGAGTGAAAACTCTAATCAACCCCCCCCCCGGCACATCGGGACACAGTTAGACTCCTCAATCCACCTCCACACCACCTCCCCACCTAAGAGCAGACATAACACCAAACAGCCTGTTAAAGCAACACTCTAAAGAGGAGGTTTAAACGTGTCTGTCTGCTCAGTGTCACGGCCTGCATGGGCTCCTAGAAGTCAAGTCAAGTGTATCTACAGCTATTAGTGGAGACCATGCGTTTGGAATGGAGGCCTGCAGGAATAGTGAACAGGGACCAGGCAGGATTAGTGAACAGGGGCCGGGCAGGAATAGTGAATAGAGGCCAGCAGGAATAGTGAATAGAGGCCAGCAGGAATAGTGATCAGGGGCCAAGCAGGATTAGTAATCAGGGGCCAGCAGGAATAGTGATCAGGGGCCAGCAGGATTAGTGATCAGGGGCTAAACAGGATTAGTGATCAGGGGCCAGGCAGGATTAGTGAACAGGGGCCAGGCAGGAATAGTGATCAGGGGCCAGGCAGGATTAGTGAACAGGGGCCAGGCAGGAATAGTGATCAGGGGCCAGCAGGATTAGTGATCAGGGGCCAGCAGGATTAGTGAACAGAGGCCAGGCAGGAATAGTGAATAGAGGCAGCGGGAAATAGTGGAATAGAGGCCAGCAGGAATAGTGAATAGAGGACAGCAGGAATAGTGATCAGGGGCCAACAGGATTAGTAATCAGGGGCCAGCAGGAATAGTGATCAGGGGCCAGCAGGAATAGTGATCAGGGGCCAGCAGGAATAGTGATCAGGGGCCAGCAGGAATAGTGATCAGGGGCAGCAGGAATAGTGATCAGGGGCCAGGCAGGAATAGTGGCAGGGGCCAGGCAGGATAGTGGGCAGGGGCAGGCAGGAATCGTGATTCAGGGGCCAGCAGGAATAGTGATCAGGGGCCAGGCAGGAATAGTGGGCAGGGGCCAGGCAGGAATAGTGATCAGGGGCCAGGCAGGAATAGTGATCAGGGGCCAGGCAGGAATAGTGGGCAGGGGCCAGCAGGAATAGTGATCAGGGGCCAGGCAGGAATAGTGATCAGGGGCCAGGCAGGAATAGTGGGCTTAAATGTCACTAAACAGGACAGAGCCCCACAGAACCCCTGGGAGCAGGAGGACATGGAAAAACAGAAAGACGTAACTCATGTCCAAAACATTAACTGAACTATTTATGTTTCTACATCAAGGTCGCACATCAGTGATGAGTTAAATGATGATAAAAAATATATATTTATCCCTATACAATAATGGAAATTATTATAGTGTAACAGTTTATAAATAGCTTACTGATATTTAATAAATTAGCAATAAAGATTTACAAATGTTCAGCAAATCATTAACACATACCTTAGAAATGATCTGACAATGGCTTATAAATGAAAGTTATTATATAAAGTGTTACAACCGTGTGGTTAACTGGGATCAGTGTGAAGTCTGGAGGCTGGTCGGATTTAATCAGATCCATAATATAATGTCATCTGCAGGTTTCACTGTGGCTTATTGATCTGCCAGATATTGATCCAGAGTGTTTGTTCATTCATGGGCAAGTTCACAGCTTTGATCACTGTGAGCATGGTGCTGAATCTACATCAAACATGCTGGGGAGTGATATCCCATCCTCGTTGCATGATTATAAAGAAATCTGCATGTTCATGCACTGGTTTTCATCTGTTCCCTGTAGGGATCATTTCAGCATCTCGGTTCACTATCATCAGGAAGTGCACCTGATCCAACCCCAGTGTGAATAGACTGATGTTGTTTAGCTTATTAAAGAGCCAATCCAACAGCAGAAGAGACTTTACCTTCCCTTTTTACATGATTTCAGAGGCTTGACTTTGCTGCTGTGAACAGCAGTAACAGTACTTACCCACATCACACAGGTCCACACCAGTGGTGGCTGGTGGCACTTTAAATTGGGAGGATGGGCTAATAGTATTGGCTGGAACAGAATAAATGTAATGGTCTCAAACACATCACACACCTGGTTTCCATGTGTTTGATACCATTCCAATCACTCCATTCATTATTATGAGCCGTCCTCCCCTCACCAGCCTCCTCTGGTCCACACAGTCTTCCCTTCACAAACTGCATCAACATGTAGGCCTTGTCATTTCTCCTGATAGGTCACTGAGGAGGAAGAGAAACCAGTCATCAAACAGTCATCACAACCAACCGAGATCCTGCTCATCAGTCCTTCAAGACGCAGACACACAGTTTTTATGACTTCAAAGCAATGATAAGCCCTGACAGTGTAGGGGCCAGTAGGGATGTTCTGAGTAACAGAAGGCAGTAGAGTTGTTTTTGACTTTACAAGTCGAAAACAGTCATATGCCAAATATTTGAATCTCTGTGAACGAGAAAGGGAAAGGGGATACCTAGTCAGTTGCACAACTGAATGCATTCAACTGAAATGTATTTCCGCATTTAACCAAACCCCTCTGAATCAGAGAGATGCAGGGGGATGGCAGTTTGAAAATCGACCTCCATCCAGGGATGGAAGATGTCGCTGTACTCCTAATTATCCCAATAGGCAAATGAAGAAGATTGAAATACTGCTTTAATAGTTTTAATAGAACTTTTCCGTCAGCATTCTAAGCTAGCTGAAGCTAAATCAGCCCATTAGATTCCATGAAAATGCGACGCCAAGCAATTGGGTGAGTAGCTGCTGGTGGTGATTGTGGAATTAAACAAGCTGCTTTATCAGTAGCTACCTAGAATGAGGGTGAAGAAGGCAGTTTAATTAATAACTAGCAGTATTTCAACCTTCTCGAATTGCGAATGGGATAATGGGAAAGTAAGGAGTACAGCGACACCTTCCATTCCTGGATGGTGGTACGTTTTCAAACCATTTCTCTTCTTGTTCACCGAAATGAAGACATATTTGGATATGACCAAAACCTTTGACTAATTGGTTCACTGTTCACTGCTAAATCACTGGTTCTCAGGTGAGAGAGGATATTTTCCCTTAGTTGTGGAGGAGGTGGTAGATGCCTACAGTTCCACTTTAGTGAAGGAAGGCCTGGCAGAATGATTAGATTCCTGGGCAGTAGGCTATGATTAATCTACTTGAACTTCTAGTCAATTTTAACATGAAAAGCTCATTTTGAGTCATGTTGATGGTGTATGTGCATTTGTCTATTACTGTAACCTTCTACAGTAGCCTGGATTTCACCTGGGGTTCGTTTAGTAGCCTACAACAGAACGGTGTTCAATGTTAATTTAAATGGAAACGGTACTGAACAACAAGGATGAAGAAGAGGACTCTGGAGGCCCAGATGGGATTGTGGATGGTGTGTGCTGCACCTGTTTTGCAATGGTCACACACATATTGACCAGGCCACACCTCGCTACACCCACTGAACTGTAGAAAACATACCTCAAAGGATGTCGAATAACGCACTGTTTTAGGGAAACATGTTGTTCAGTAGTATGTTGTTCAGCAGCGTACAAACCGTCAAGCAATGTAGCAAATGTTGAACCGAACTGATTGGCAGTGGTGGAAAAAGTATTCAAATGTCATACTTGAGTAAAAGTAAAGATACCTTAATAGAAAATGCCTAAAGTAAAAGTGAAAGTCACACAGTAAAATACTACTTGAGTAAAAGTCAAAAAGTATTTGGTTTTAAAATACCCCAAAAATGTAATTGCTCAAATATACTGTACTTTAGGTATTAAAAGTATACATAGTTTCTAATTCCTTATATTATGCAAACAAGACGGCCCAATTTTCTTGATGTATTTTTTATTGACGGATAGCCAAGGGCACGCTCCAACACTCAGACATCATTTAAGAAAAGAAGCACGAGTGTTTCAAGTTTTAATGTAACATGCACAAGTAAAACTACATACAGTTCAAGTCGGAAGTTTACATACACCTTAGCCAAACACATTTAAACTCAGTTTTTCACAATTCCTGACATTTAATCAGAGTAAAAATTCCCTGTCTTAGGATCACCACTTTATTTGAAGAATGTGAAATGTCAGAATAATAGTAGAGATAATTTTTTATTTCTGCTTTTAATTTTTTCATCACAATCCCAGTGGGTCAAAAGTTTACATATACTCAATTAGTATTTGGTAGCATTGCCTTTAAATTTTTTTACTTGGGTCACCTTCCCACAATAAATTGGGTGAATTTTGGCCCATTGCTATTGACAGAGCTGGTGTAACTGAATCAGGTTTGTAGGACTCGTCGCTCGCACACGCTTTTTCAGTTCTGACCACACATTTTCTATAGGATTGAGGTCAGGGCTTTGTGATGGCCACTCCAATACCTTGACTTTGTTGTCCTTAAGCCATTTTGCCACAATTTTGGAAGTATGCTTGGGGTCATTGTCCATTTGGAAGACCAATTGCAACCAAGCTTTAACTTCCTGACTGATGTCTTGAGATGTTGCACCACTGTCCCCTCTGAATACTTCCCGAAGGCTGAACTGACAGGGTCAGTTCAAATACCATATTTACAATGTGCAGGGATACTGGAGTGGTGGAGGTAGATATGTACAGTATAGGGGTAAGGGAACTAGGTAACAGGTTATAAGATAAACAGAGTAGCAGCAGCTTGTATGTGAGTGGGTGTGGATGTGTGTAGAGTCAGTATAAGTGCATGTGTATTATGTGTGAGTGAGCAGATGATAGAGTGAGTGTGTAGGGCCTGTGAGTGTGCATAGAAACAGTGCAAAAATGTAAATAAGGTCTATAAAGATACAATGTTAACTCAGATAGTCTATGTATCAGTCTTATTGCTTGGGGATAGAAGCTGTTCAAGAGCCTGTTAGTGTCAGACTTGATAAACTGGTACCGCTTGACAATGTGAAGCAGAGAGAATAGACTATGGCTTGGGTAGTTGGAGTCTTTAACAATTTTCCAGGCCTTCCTTCCACACCACCTGATATAGCTGTCTTGGATGGCAGGGAGCTCGGCCCCAGTGATGTACTGGGCTGTTCGCACTACCCTTTGTAGCGCCATTGTATCGATGGTGGTGGTACTGCCATACCAGGCAGTGATGCAGCTAGTCAAGATGCTCTCAGTGGTACAGCTATAGAACTTTTTGTGGATTTAAGGGCCCATGTCAAACCATTTCAACCTCCTGAGGGGAAAGAGGTGCTGTCGTGCCTTCTTCACGACTGTGCGTGCTTATTTCGACCATTTTACGTCTTTAGTGCTTTGGACACAGAGGAACTTGAAGCTCTCGACCTGCTCCACTGCAGCCAATGTGGGTGGATCGGGGCATGTGGATGGGGGTGTGCTCATCCCCCTGTTTCCTGTAGTCCACGATCAGCTCCGTGGTCTTACTGACATTGAGAGAGAGGTTGTTGCTCTGGCACCACACCGGCAGGTCACTGACCTCCTCTCTGTAGGCTGACTCATCATCGCCGGTGATCAGGCCTACCACCGTCGTGTCGTCAGCCAACTTGATGATAGTGTTGAAGTCGTGCGTGGCCCCGCAGTCATGGGTGAACAGGGGTACAGGAGGGGAGTAAGCACACATCCCTGTGGGGCACCTGTGTTGAGGGTCTGTGTGGCAGAGGGGATGTTGCCTACCCTCACCACCCGGGGTTGCCTGTCAGGAAGTTCAGGATCCAGTTGTAGAGGGAGGTGTTCAGACCCAGTGTCCTAAGCTTGGTGACGAGTTTAGAGGGGACAATGGCGTTGAACGTTAAGCTGTAGTCAATGAACAGCATTCTCAGATAGGTATTCCTCCAATCTAGGTGGGTGAGGGCATTGTGGTGAGCAATTGAGATTGTGTCATTTATGGATCAGTTGAGGCGGTATGCAAATTGGGTTTAGGGTGTCTGGGATGGTGGAGTTAATGTGTGCCATAACCAGCCTCTCAAAGCACTTCATGATTACAGAAGTGAGTGCTACTCAGTGGTAGTCATTGTGGTGTGAAGCCTTACAGTTCTTGGGGCCAGGAATAATGGTGGTCATCTTAAAACATGTGTGGATTACAGACTGGGACAAGGAGAAGTTGAAAATTACCATGAATATGCCTGCCAGCTGTTCTGCGCATGCTCTGAGAACGCGCCCTAGAATACCGTCTGGGCCCGCGGCCTTGCGGGTGTTGACCTGCTTAAAGACTTTTCTCATGTCGGCCTCGGAGAGCAAGATCACCCAATCCTCTGGGTTGGTGACGGCCCTCACACCCGGCTCGATGTTGTTGTCAAAGCGTGCATAAAATGCATTGAGTCCGTCTGGTAGAGAGGCATCGTTGGGCAGATCACGGTTGCTTTTTCCTTTTGAATCCGTATTGGACTGTAGCCCCTGCCACAAGCGACGGGCGTCGGAGCCTGTGTAGTATGATTCCACCTTATTGCTATATTGTCAATTTTCTCGTTTGATGACTCTGTGGAGGTCATAGCAGGACGTCTTGTACTTATTCATATCCTTGGCAGTCGCCTCAGGGTTGTGTAGTCCTTTAATTTAGTGCCACTCTCAGTGCTAATCCAGGGCTTTTGATTGGGGAAGCAACAAACCCTCATGTGGGGACAATGTAGCCAATGCATTTTCCAGTGATGGAGGTGGTTAGCTTGTCAATGTTAGTCTCAAAAGCAGTCCTGTAGCATAATCTCGGATTCTGGTGACCATTTCTCAACGGTGTTTAGTGAGTCTGCCAGAAGTTGTGCACAGCTGGAGTGAATTTAACAAGGAAGCTAGTTTTGAAAATCTCAAATCTTAGAAGAAAAAAATCACATTTACATTTGATAAGATTCCCCAAAATAATATGGTAGCTGTGATGTAAGGTTTACTTGACTTCACCTTCCTTACCTCAATGCACAATGCCATTCTGAAGATGAATGTAGGCCTGTGGGCTAAAAACAGTATTTACTTTGGCAACAGAATATTATTGATTAATTTGTAGCATTGCCATTACATAGATTGAGGGCTTGAAACAAGGTTGATAATTTGCACACTAAATATGAATGGAATCCAGATCCGCTTTTCACTTGATAGCTCAAGCCACTGAGGAGAAATAGGAAACACGTGGTAACTTGCAATTTTCAAAGAACCAACTAGCCTACGTGTGGGGATCCGATTCCTTCGAACAAAGTAGGCTACTTTATCCGTGATATATTATTCATCTCCCGTTTTGTAAAATAATTTTTACCCGGTGCCCGAAAAACGGTCTTTTAAAGTTGCCGCTGTCCATGGTAACGGATGTGATAGGCTGAACCTGGGAAAGAAAGAAGCACGCCTCGTTCAGAATAGCAGCGGCGCTGGAGTAGCCAACAGTCGTCGTCTGATAGCTCCAGCCAAAACGGGACATCGAACCTTTTTTATTTTATTTATTTATTTGGTTCGATTGATATCCTCTTCTCAAACAAGATGTGACTTTTAAAACAAGACTAATACCTTTAGAATATTCACGTCAGGATAGCCGGGAGAGAGAACGCCGAGGGGTTTTTGCGAATGGAAGTTATTTGTTGTGAATTGTTTTGAGTATGTTATGCCGACGTGAGTTTGTTTTTGGGTTGTCTCTGTTCGTCGTGGACCTTTAATTTGGAATCTAACGACGAAAACCAGATCGTCGAGGGAAACCCTGAGTGGGGATTCTACGAAGCCAGAGAGCTCCCAACAGACCGGGGATTTAAATTGTGTTTGGTGTGCTCCGGGAGAAGCGAGAGTCAAAGAAAGAAATTCATGTGGCCATTCTCTCTTTAGCAAAATATTTTGGATTGCAGAATGAGCAAGGAAAGACCCAAGAGGAATATCATCCAAAAGAAATACGTGAGTAGCTACTTTCCTATTATTGTCCTATGTGCATAAAATAATTTGACCTTTACAAGTTTGCACGTTCAATTCGCCTGTTTCGAAGAAAATGCATCCACTTCGATCACGGAGTAGAAAGGTTACCATTACACAGCTGTGGCCTATTGGAGTCGAATTGCCTTTCAGATATTGAAGTTGTAGAATGTGTTATCAATTAGACGTCTTTGATTTTAAAGAGTCTGTTATATGTATACAGTGTCTGTGTTGCTTCAGTTCTTAAACATCAGACAAGGCTATTTATTTGATTATTAACTCGCCATGGAAGGGCAATGCGCATTGAGGAATCATCACTGTACGAGAAATCAATAAACCTCACACAACAATTTAAGTCAGAATTTTACACTGGAGCTGGCTACTTGTTTTCAGAATATATTTTTATCCTTTAGTTCCTTTCAGAGCCATGAAGAGAGACCGCCATATCTCCCATGGCTGATTCCGGGTTGCATACCCCCATCCTGAGCAGCCCTCTATACACTGTGGCATTTATAAATTAACATTTGTTTTGCTGTTGGATATCATAACAACATTCACTTTAGTTATTTTGACGTGACTTGACTGTAACTGAAAAGCACAGTCCGACCATGAGTGGACTGTGGCTCTTTAATTTTCTCGGTAGGAAGAGGACGCAGGGGTTAGGCAATTTAACATTTGAGAAGAATTTATCATTATACAATCGTAGTGGAACGTTCAGGAGGAGTTGCTTGTCTGTTGGTTTACTAACATTGATATGCGACAAAGGGTCTCATCATTTTAATTTTGTGTTGCACGTCTGTGTTATCTCAGTGAATGGAATATATTGCAGCCTGAGCTTGCTGAGTCAGGAATGTTAAAGCTTCTCGGACATTTTTTTTCTAAATCCGCATTTAAGTTAAGCAGACGAGAGACCCTGGATGCAGCTAAACGAAGTGTTAAAGGGCATAGTATATTAAACGCGAACTTGTTTTTTGTGTAATTTTAAAGAGGTGGTATTTCAGTCGCATTGCAGAGGTTCGTGTGAAGGGGAGGCAAGAAGCGACCATTTTCTATCTGCAACTACCTAATACCGGTGAATTTGTCAAAGGGGCTATACCAATTTAGGTAATTTAAAGATTTTTACCCTCTGTGTAACCCAAAAGATTTAAAATATTTTAAATTTAGTTTTAAAACAGGCGTAAACTAACCAATGACGTACTCTCTCAAACTGAGACACTGGCACATCCCTTGGCTGAGTTTAACCCTCACGTTACTGCGTGTCCTCGTGTGAATTTTCCTCGTGTGGAAACAATGTGAAGTTATTATGAACTACTTTGAATAATAACATAACTTCAGATGATGCACGTTTTTATTTCCATATTTAATCTCAAAACATTTTGGCCACGTGTGGGCCTGCTGTTTGTGGCCCACAACACTTGAGTTATGAAAGCACAGTGGGATCCTCATAAGGTGTGATTGTGGCCTTGCCCAAACATTCCACTCTAACGTGATTGAAACGTTATACTTTTTATATATTATGAGGTGAAATAATACTCATTTCCCGAAGTGTTAAGCATATAGTTACAGTCCATATACTCTATACTTTCCCCAGAGTGTGATACTATTTCTCCCTAACATACTCAACTCTCACTGCAATGCTAAAGTAATCAATGCACTACATTTCCAACTTTCTTTGGGACAGGTGAGATAATTTGACAGCGAAAAGGACACTGGGGAAATCTCAAGACCGAAAATTATGTCTGATATTTTATTCATAACTTACGTAATTATAGATGTATGCTTATATGGCTATGTTTGTGTGTGGAATTGGACTGCACGGAACATGGCTGTCACATCTGCTGAGCTGCAGCAGCTGGGGTAAAAATCTGGTCGGACCAAACCATGCGAACGACAAAACAACCTGGAGGTGCCCCCCTCTCCTCAGGGCCCCCCACTCAGAACGCAACACCCTCCCCCTCAGAACAACTCTTGGCCCCTCTGATTTAACGTCCCCTTAATTAGCGTTAGACAATTAGCCATGCTTGGCTCCTCAGGAACACTGGAAAAGAGTGAGTTGTGATTCTCCCCCATGTGCTCCATCCATGTTATTAAATACATACATCAGGGGAAAAAAACACTTTTTATAAAGCAGACAAGGCAGTTGCTGCTCCTTAGATAAGACTCAAGTTAACCCCCCCCCAAAAAACATTTTTAGAGGCACAAACACTCTCACTCTCTGAAATGATATATCTGTATATTCAGTGAATTTGGCGGGGGTGTAATAACTCATTTGGGTAGCAGCGTTTGCTAGATTTGTGGTGTTTATCTGAACATACCACTGAGAGGAGACGTGCAGCCAGGGCCATTTTGTCCTGACTAGGCTGTTCTCAGGATGTGTGGTGGGATAGAGCTGCCTCTGATTCAGGCTTTGTGGCGCTGGGCTGGCCTCTGTGTGCTGGGATAGAGCTTGGCTGTGTGGTGGGATAAGCACAGCTGCTGCAGGGGTCTTTACAAATGTAAAGAAGCTGTCAGTGTTTGTTTCATCAGGCACACAACTGATGAGGGCCAAGTTGAAAAATCCACTGCAGTGTGTTGAGCACAAAAAGAGGAAACACAAATAGAGGGGGCCGGGGTCGAGGCCTGTAAACGTTCCCCCCCCTCTCTCCCTCCCCAGTCCTTCAGCTTTACTATTTAAATTTGTGCCTCATATCCACCCATGAGAGTTTGTGGGTCTGAGCCTGAATGTGCTTCATTTAACCTTCTGTTTTAATGCAGATGGTCTTTTTAAAATCCTCGTTTTCTTCCCGTGTGTAACACAGCAGAGTTCACAGTTCCGCCCTGAGGAACCTTGGCACTGTAACTGGGCCAGTGAGATGCTGTGAGGTAGGTTTCAACAGGAAGGTTTCAGACACCTCATTCTACACCACTACCCTCCACCTTCTTGCTCAAGCATTCTTAGTATTAATCATAGTTTTATCCTCCTTTATATCGGCGGGACCACTGACTCCACAGTACGTGGAGAGCTGGATCTCCACAGTACGTGGAGAGAGGGAACTGGCAGACACAGCCTTTTGATGCTGTTGCATTTATTGATGGATTTATTCAGTTCTCAGTGTTTTGCTGTCTGCCAACAGACAATGTTCCACTTTACTGCGTCGTTACGGGAGCTCCCCAAACTGCCAAATTTAATTTGGGCCGCCAGTGATCAGCTGCAGCCAGCCCATCGCCTCCTATTCTCCATTCTGTCTATCCCTGATTTTATGACAGCTTTACTTCACGCACCCTGCCCCTGTTACCCTGTTATGTAATGTGACCTATCTCTTATCAGCTGTTACCATCTCGGCACTATCTCTGCACAAGGCCACAGTTCCTTTTCTGTTCATTAGACCAACCTCTTTATGGGCAAACTACCAGCCAGGCTCATGCACTATTTTATTAAACTACCAGGGTAGTGCCATACGTACTGTACCAGGCAGATGAACTGCTGTAATATCATACAAATGGGGGGTGACTGTTGATACCATGGATAATGACTCCATATCTGTGCTGAGGAGGATGTGTTCCTATGTACTGTTTGATATTGTAATCATGTGCTGAAATATACTCTATCATATGTGCGATTATTCTGAGATGAGACTGTCTGACATTGCTGTATTAGAGGACTATTCAGAATATATGTATGTATGAGACTCATGTACACCACATTCTCACTGAATGCACTGCTTCATTTTGCTACATGATTTATGTCTTCCTACTCCTGTGGGTTTGGCTGGACTGCCCTGAGAGGGACACAAGCTGCACTACACAGTATGTGTGTGTATGTGGCAGCCAAAGCTTATCTGTTCTGAATCCCTGAGGAGCTGAATCAGCATTTTTAGATGTCTTTGGTTTTGCCTCAACATGCTTCAACCCTGAGGTGGGAGGACACTTGACGGCAGTAGGTAGGCTGCATGGGTGTGACTGGAGGGCAGAACAGGGGAGGATGGAGGGCATTATGAACAAGACACCTTAGCTGAACCCATTCAGCTGGTGAGGGTTGTGTTCAGAGTGCGGTAGACTTCTACGGAGTCTCTACTGACTGTAAAGCCTAATGGAACCATTAGTACTGCAGTGTCCTGCCATCCAACCACTAACCTAACATGGCAGGCGTAAAAAGACGTCTCAGCGGTGTCCCTACATCTGTTCTTTAGGGCAAACGGAAGTTAGGTTGAAAACCCGAAACATCTGTGTTGTACCGACCCTGCGGAGAGTGAGTGCATGGACTGCTTCTATGGTTGAGCTGGGGCTGGACACATCAGTTATACACTCTCGGTCAATCCGGTATTATCTCTAGATCCCTTTCTACCACTCTGACTTACCTTCATCAGGCAGCAGTAAGCCTCCAGGGATAAAGCAATAGAGGTTCCATTCTGACTATATTGATCCACGTTACAGACTCCTAATGCTTTGATGCGTGATGAGCTGCTGAATGGGCAGCGAGGAGGCTATTTTAGCCATATATTGTTATTCAACATGATTTATAAATCATTATACTCAATGTCTAAATATAGTTGACCATCAGATTACACAGCTGTGTTATACCTGGTTTATAGGACTCGTATTTACTCATGTCTGAGTTTTGAATCATAGTGCACTCATTACAAAACTCTCATTATGTAGTTTGGGGTTCTAGGTTTCCACCAATTTATTCTATATAAATCGGTGATGCAATGATGTTTGTAGTGGTGTATATAATGGTTATATTTCATGTGTAGCTGTATAATATCTGTTTCCTGCCAGAGACCCCCACATGGACCTTTGTCCACTGCTGTGTTAGATTGGCACACTGACTTATCCACGGGTTAAGTTGGAGTCAAAGCATTAGTCAGATGTCATATTTACTGTGGTGATGAAGGTATTTCTTTATTTACATTTTTATTGCAGTCATTTGAGGCCCTTGAACAAGCCGGTGTCGTTTTCTGAAAGATGTCCTCTCCCTCAGTGCATGTTAATGCAGCCTTTTCAACAAGCGTCGCCCCCCCCCCCCCCTTCTGAGGACAGGCCTAACTCTGGGTGGCAGCTCGCCTCTCGATTTACTACAGTAATGAGCTTGTGCAGTAAGTGGCTGCAGTGTGTACTCTTCTCACTATAATCTGCTGGRGTAGTTGGGKGGGCTGCATTGGCTTTGKGGGGACCGRGKGGGGGGGGGGGGGGGGGGGTGGACTTGYACAGCTCAAAGGTGGGGAGGCAAGAAACTGAAGCTTTTTTTTTTTAGGTGAATGGAGGCGAGTTAGTTACCGCTCTGTGCTCCAGCACCATGAGAAACACATTAGTCTCCTGCGCCATCTTGTCTGGTAATAGAATACTGTTTTTTTTTTTTATATATATTTTTTTATTCCCTCAGTGTCATTACTCAGCCAGGTGCAAAGAGCAGAGCGGCACCGTTTCCAGTGGGATCAGTATGAGAGCAGAAGCTACGGCAGTTCTCTCCCGCTGAGCCAGAGAATCTCCTCTAAACTGCTGTGGAGGGGTTGGCGGTGGGATATCTTGCTGCTTACAACACTCGTGTATATTTGTCTGTAGTGTGTTTGTATTCATCTGTTTGGCGGGAGATCCGTCTCCTTGGTGGTTTCTTCTCTCCACTCCCTCCTCGCTGCATTCTTCCCACATTTTGTTGTTTGGCTTCAAACTGCCAAAGGAAACATTGGAAGCTTCCCCAGATAGATGGAGTGTAAACTGTTGGAATACCTCACCTCGCCTCTCCCTCTCTCACCATAAACAGGCACCCTGTGCTTTGTCTCTGTGGGTCAGCTAAACACATGAGGCCAGGAGTTTGGTTAGCCACACATTCTGTCCCTCACATGCCATTAGATAGCTGCTGTTGTCTTGGCGGCCTGAAACGTATAAAGATTATTCACAATATGTGGTTTCATAAAGAACGTTGACAGATGTTCATTATGACCCAACAGTGGGATTAATATTTAAAATAGAAGAATTGTCAGAAATCTGATTCAGTCAAAAGTAATGCCTCTGATCTCTCTGCATAATGGCAGAATTTTAATGACACTTCTAGCTGCTAAGTTTTCACTAGGCCTCACAGCAGGGGACTGTAGTGTTTGGTACACCCAGGGAAGGGAGCCAAAGCCCAGGCTGAAAGGCTGGCCCTGCCCCCTGGCCCTGGATCAAATAACCCTCCCAAAGGAAGCACTGTCACAGGTTGTGGTTTTTAGTCTGAGAACTAAAGAGGATAGAAATAATTAAATTGGGGTCTGTTGCGGGTAGAATTTCAATCTTTACCGTTGCTAATGACAGAGCCGGGTCTAGATACTGATCTTAATGTTGATCACGTCAGATCCATATACTGTACAGCCTTGCTTAAATCTCATTACATTGGTAAATTTCAGCAGATTTACACTACAGCCATTTAGGCCTATAGATGTCTATCTAGGTCTATAGTATACTGTGTGACTGAGGACAGAGTATGCGATTTAGTAAGGCTTCAGTTGGTAATCATAGAAGTTCAATCCAAACCAACTCTGCCATGTAATGTAAACTGAATCTGGGAGTCACCTAGTGTTTTTTTATTTATTTTTTATTCATGCCATCGGAGGGGGCCTAGCCACTCCGTTACTATAGCAACTGCTGGAGTCTGGGCAGAATGGAGCGTCCATCGGTCTGTTTTCAGACACGACACTCCAGTGTCTGAACATAGTGGAGAGCTGAAGTTAGACTGTAAAGTAGCTTTGCACAGACTGTACTGAGGGGTGTTTGTAGGTAACAGGCTGAGAGGCATGACTTACTTTCGTATGAAATGTGTGGCAATTTACACTCTTGTGCTATTTTAGGTATTTCACAACTAAGGCATTTCCTGACAGAACTAGCTGTTTGAGGCCTGTTCCCTTTAATATCACACTATTGTATTTTGAATGAAACCAGAAAACCATTACCTGGTACTGTAAATGACAGTTCCACTGAAATCAACTGAGGCATTATTACTCCTATCAGTCATTGTTGCCACATTTACTTTACTACCCGAATGGAGAGCAAGTGGAGGAGAGGCAGCCATTTAGTTTCCTCTGAGTATTGAATGGTCTTACTTGGCTTGGTGCTCAGACATAGTTAAGAGGAACCATTTGCCAACCTTGAAGGAGGAGTGTCTGAGTACCTTTATCACTGGACAATCTGCCAGACCCACTGACTGAGGCAGCAGCCATGGTTTGGTGTGTGGCTTTGTGTCTGTGACTTGGCCTGACAGGACAGGAGGTGTGTGACTGGTTCTCCTGTTTACTGTGACGTTGGCAGAGGATCCTGTAAGCGGTGACACCGTGGTAACTAGGTGTCTCTGTCTCCGTGGCAACCAGGTTTGTCTGTGTGCCTGAGACAAAGTACATTTCACCTCCACAGGATCCCTTTGAGCTCAATTACCAACTAGAGGGAGAGAATGAGAAGGAAGGAAGGAGTGAGAAAGGGATAGTATGAATCAACCCTGCTGCTCCTCTCTCTCTAGCCTGCTGGGGACCCTTCCCTCCCTCCCTTCTGTATCTGATCTAATCGTTTCTCATACATCGTAATATTTTGCGCACGGCCCCACAGTACGCTGCCTCCCAGTTACACCACCCTGTCCTACCCCTGCAGCTCCTTCCCTGGGCCTCTCCTCTCCTCCCCAGGCTGCAGCGTGGTTCTTTGTGAGGAAACGGGCCAAGCTATGAGGTGAAAATCACTTCTTAATTGCCTGTTTTCTGTATTTCTGTGCAAGCGAGGGGCTTTAGTGTTGTGAGCCCCAAACAAACAACAACCTGCCCACTGTAATCTACAGTCATATAGCCCTGCACTCTGAATGGCCACTTTCATCATGATTTTCTCAGCAGTGGTGTGTGTAAAAAGCATATCAAACATCTTTCCTCCCAATGACGTTTCTACAGTATGTGATAATTGCCAGAACAAAAGATGCAAAAAATATGTGTTTGGGCTATACTGGCATGGACCTTTTTCTCTATTAGTTTCTGTTGGCTATTAGATTTAAAGGCTGTGGTGTACGAAGCCAACACTGTGTTGGATGCATGTCCATGTCAGTGAGCGTTTGTGAGCCCAGAGCAGTAGCATGGTGTAGAGCCAGGCTGGGGCCCCTCTGTGGTCAGCTTCCTGTCAACTGTCTGTTCTGCTGCGGTCTCCTCCATTACCAGCAAAGTAACGGCTAATCTTATCTCCCTGACAGTTAGCATTACACTCAGCCTTCTCTCCTGCAGCCATCTCTTTTGAGCTTCACTCTACCAGTCCACTCATTGTCTCTGCAGAAAGAGAGCGTTTTAGTGACAGTTGAGGTTTCTCCCTCCCAGTCAAACTGGCCTGTGAATACCAGGCCAGCTAATCACTAGCTGCTTGTATCTGTCATCCACAGTGTGTCCTGTTGGTGACACTGGGCCTGCTGCAGGAGAGCAGAGCTCACAGCTTCATTAAACCACATGAAATCCTCCACTTAATTTCTGTTGGCCCTGATAGTTGTTTTCCTCCAGCTAACAGAGCCGTGTAGTGCGACTATAACCTAACATAATCATTTAGTCTCCCAGCATCTGGCAGGCGACTCTACTCTCTGAAATCCATCCACTGCTATTTTTATGGGGCATGAATCTGTTGAAGCCACGGCTGCTGCTGGCTGTCTGGCTCTGTTCTCCTGTTGTAAATAACTTCTCTCTCCATCAGAGAAATGGAGTCCATTGTTATGGGTCATTTTCAGGCCTACTTTGTTTGAACGTCAAAGGAGAATAGCTTGTGAATAAAATTAATACGGTTGAAATATGATGGTCAAACGCCTGGACTATATTGAGTAACCGTAGTGCTGAGGAAAAACAAATTACATTTTCTGCTGCTATTGTTTTGATTCCTGGAACATGGCTGGTAGGTCGGTTAGGGGGTTAAGCACAGCGTTTGTATGCTGTGAACCCTCTGACCCTGGACGTTTACAAACGGGACAAAGCAGCTTTGCGTCTCTCAGCTCAGTCAGCGCTCTACTGGCTGTGCTGGGGCCCGGCCTCACGCTTGCATCAACACAGCTCCCCAACCGCAGTGATGGTGCATGATGGGAGCTGCAGAGTGCAGAATACTCCTATGTTTTGGGGTAAGAGTAACCCTCCTGCTACCCCTGTGCTCTCCCATGAGCCAAGTCTTTTTTTTTTTTTTTTAAATATATATATTTTTTTTCTTCTCCCCACTACTAATTGACTGTGAACATGGCTCTGGGAGCACGGTGCTGCATGGATCCCCCTGGCTGTCAATCGCTCTGCTTGGTTGTGAGCGACAGCTACAGATGTGTGCCCTGTTCTGTCTGTCCTCAAACCACAGTACCGTGAAACTGTCAGTCTGCCTCCCTTCCCCCTTTCTTTCCCCACTCCAGAGAAACTCACAATGCCTTTGACTTGTAGTTTCTCAGGTCGTGTCTACACTTGACACTTCCATGCGACTCCTACTATCAGAATACAAAGATCGCATTGAAAAGACTGGTCTAGATGTACAAAAGTCGCTTTGTGGTCTAATTGTGTTCAAATATGGCTAACCACATCAGGTGGTCAGGGATGCATTGTGTGGGAATTTCTCCTTCGTCTGAATGCAGCCAGGCTACCGAAAGCGCATACAGTGGGTGACGTCCAGCACTCCTCCCACCAGTCTCCAGAAATGCATTCCAAGCACCGAGGAACATGTTTGCAGGCCTCATCAATGCTAGCCAGCTAGTTCATATTTAGAAGAAAAACTAATTTGTTTGACTAGAAATATGCTCATTCATTTGCAATCCCTTTAGCATTGCTTGCTGGCTAACTACAGAGGTTAGCTACTGCCATCAGTTGTGATTTTATTATAATTTAGCCTATTCCACCGTTTGTAGAATGCATACTGGCATTTGAATATTGGCGGGAAAAGAGAGTCCGGACACACTGGACACTGTAGACTCATTTACATGTAGGTGTAGACTCCTGACGCTTTCGGAATTCCATGATCAGAACTCTATGATCAGAATACCAAAGCGGCATGAACTGTCAAGTCTASACACGGYCCGCTGTGTCTTGGGGATCCCATGAGGTTTAACTGAACCACTATGATGTTTGTGTAAATGTGGTCTGTGCACAGCCTTCTCAGCAGTGAGATGTAGGCTACACCAATTCTCAGCTGTGTTGGCTATTTATACTAAATTCTCTTCAGTCCATGCCACAAACAGATATTTGAGTTTGACTAAACTCGGTTCTGATGTTTTGGAGCTGGTTATTTGCCATTCATTTATAAAGGTCTAAATGCTTTTCATTCATTGATAAAGGTAGACAGTAGTGCTTCATGCTAGTTTGGTTTAATGTTCTCCCTCACCAGAGAGAAGCTAGTCTAAACCATACTGTTTTATTTCAGTCCTGTGAAATTAATTCATGGAAAAGCTGAGTGTCTGACTCTGCAGTGTGCATATTCTCTCCCCAAATGAGGGCATTGATGTATGAAGAACCTGTCAGAGGAATTGATTCCAAAAGCAGCCGTCTCTTCCTCAAACACACGACTGTTCCCAGTGAGCCCACAGATTGACAGCCAAATTTAGATTATCACCTTATCAGTCAGTAGGGCGTCTTGGCGTCTATACCTCTACCTCTCTCGGCTTCAGTTTTGTGTTCAGGGCCAAGTGTTTCTTTCTGTCTCACAGGATTTGATGAATAGCTTTAATACAACGTTTCCCTTTTGCTCTCTGAGAAAATAACTCCAATACAAATCAAATCCAACTTTGTGTCACCTGAGCCGAATACATGTGTAGACCTTACCGTGAAATGCTTACTACAAGCCCTTAACCTCTCTAGGGTACGTGAGACGTGAGCGTCCCACCTCTTCAACAGCCATTGAAACTGCAGGGCGCCAAATTCGAAGCAACAGAAATCCCATAATTTAAAATTCCTCAAACATACATGTATTTTACACCATTTTAAAGATACACTTGTTGTAAATCCAGCCACAGTGTCCGATTTCAAAAAAACTTCACAACGAAAGCAAACCAAACGATTATGTTAGGTGAGTGCCTATTCACAGAATAACACAAAAAGCAGAAATAGAGATAAAATGAATCACTAACCTTTGATGATCTTCATCAGATGACACTCATAGGACTTCATGTTACACGATACATGTATGTTTTGTTCGGTAAAGTTCATATTTATATCCAAARATTTGAGTTTACATTGGCGCCTTATGTTCAGAAGTCACAAAACATCCTTTGATTTTGCAGAGAGCCACATCAATTTACAGGAATACTCATAATAAACATTGCTAAAAGATACAACTGTTATGCATGGAATTTTAGATGCACTTCTCCTTAATGCAACYGCTGTGTCAGATTTCAAACAAGCTTTACGAAAAATGCAACCCATGCAATAATCTGAGTCGGCGCTCAGAGCCCAATCAAGACACAAATATAGCCGCCATATTATGCAGTCAACAGAAGTCCGAAGTAAAATTATAAACATACACTTACCTTTGATGATCTTCATCAGAATGCACTCCCAGGAATCCCAGTTACACAAATGTTCGATTATGTCCAAATTCCTCCTTGTTGTAGCGTTCAGTACACTTTCCAAACTCACAACGTGAGGTCAGGTCCAGCGGAAAGTACGGACAAAGTTAAAGTTATATTACAATCCGTAAAAACATGACAAAGTATTGAATCAATATTTAGGATGTTTTTAACATAGTTCATCGATGTTCCAACCGGAGTGTTCCTGTGTATTCAGAAGTGCGATGGAACAGAGCTCGCTCTCACGTGAACGCGCATGGTCAGGGCATGTTCAGGTCATGATAGACCTTACTCATTCCTCTCTCCTTCGGCCCCACTTCACAGTAGAGGCATCAGACAAGGTTCTAACGACTGTTGACATCTAGTGGAAGCCTTAGGAAGTGCAACATTACCAATATMCCACTATCTTCAATAGGAGCTGAGTTGAAAATCAACCAACCTCAGACTTCCCACTTCCTAGTTGGATTTTTTTCTCAGGTTTTTGCCTACCTGATGAGTTCTGTTATACTCAGACATCATTCAAACAGTTTTAGAAACTTCAGAGTGTTTTCTATCCAAAGCTACTAATACTATGCATATTCTAGCTTTTATGGCTTTGTAGCAGGACGTTTACTCTGGGCATGCTTTTCATCCGGACGTGAAAATACTGCCCCCTACCCCACAGAAGTTAACCAACGGTGCAGTTCAAGAAAAGTTAAGAAAATATTTACCAAATAAAGTAATATACTTTAAAGTGATTGTGCAAGGGTCATTTTGTGATGTGTAAACTACTATTTTTCCTACTCAACTTTTCCTCTGTGGTTTCTCCTCACCCCTACACTCTGTTCATTGCCTGTCTTCTCCATCCATGCTGCCATTGTCTGTTCTGAAAGCGACTCTGTGACAATGCCACATGCCCCCCTTCGTTTGTGTGTGTGAACCTGTTCCTTCTGTTCCACTAACCTGATGTCTGCAGGTGTTTGTTTAACGGTGTGGTCAGCCATGCGTAGTGGAGGCCAACTGTATGGTAATATGAGACCAGTGATTGTACAGCAGTGATTCTACTCTGAGCAACAACATGGATCTGGGAAGCACCCGGACCTTCACTCATTCAGCTTCTCTTACAATGGCTGATTGACAGCTGGCCCTATTTAATTGTTGTGTATTTCTTATGACAAACAATGGAGAAATGCGTTAAACGTGCAATGTTAAAGGTCTTATGTGCGGTGATTTTTAATGTAGTTTTATGTATTTACAAAGGAGGATGGGACTGAAGCGGATTGCCAAGCCCGGTATCAATGYATTGTCTACATCTAACTGGCTTTTATTCTTCAAGGCTGTTTGGACAAAGGCAGTTGTCTGAATAGGGATGTGTGAGATATATGCACAGCTGTGCTCTGCTGAAAATAACGTTTCCTCTAAAGCCACGACAGACAGGAAGAAAGTTGGAATAGAAACAGATTTTCTAAGGACAGGTACACAAGGCAAGTATCCCCATAAGAACACACACCACCGTGATTTTGTGAAATTGAATAAAGAATTAATTATAATGTATTCATCATACGATCAAATGTTATTTTATGAGACCTTATCTGCACTACTTCTACAAAATAAATCAATAGTAATTAAACTGCCCATTCACAGTAGAGGAAGGCTGTCAGAGCCAGTTTCTCCATCTCCTCAAAAGAGCCAGTTTCTCCATCTCCTCAAAAGAGCCAGTTTCTCCATCTCCTCAAAAGAGCCAGTTTCTCCATCTCCTCAAAAGAGCCAGTTTCTCCATCTCCTCAAAAGAGCCAGTTTCTCCATCTCCTCAAAAGAACCACTGCTCGTCACTCCTCTCACAGCTTGCTGTATGATTCTGTCTCTTTGCAAAAGAAGCATATTCCTCACCTTCCTTTTTATGTGGACCAGGCAGCTTTGCTCCTGCTCAGACAGGTGCTAGCTGTGTTCGGGGGCAATGTGTCTGTTCTGCTCACACTCCCAAAGACGTGGGCTGTCCGCCTCCACCTGGGCCATCCATGGTACAGCCTGGACAAATTGCTGGATATAGTAACGCACGTGCGAACACACACACACATACACACAGGCTGCTGCTAACACCTTTCTAAGCTGAAGGGAAGGGCCTCTCTTTCTTTGTTGCTGCTCTGCTCAGAGTGGAACGAGGGAGTACAACGAGGGGAAGGAGGGAGAGCCACAATGACAGACCACCCTTCTCTTCACCAGATGAAACAGAGCTTCACCTGGTCTTATGTGGAACTATGGACCTGAGCAGTCATAGAGGAACTGACCGGCCGCCATTTTTACTCCGTTACCTTCCTGTAGTGACGATTGAAAAGTAGGTCAGATCAGAGGCCTCGTCAACCCTGCGCTGTGCTGCGTCAAGCAGACCTGCGTAGAGCAATATGCCTCTGCTGTCTCAGCCTCTCTAATGTGTTTCTGTTCAGTGTTTCCTTCCGCCAGCAACCAGCTTGACTTCCCACTGCTTCTGAGCCCCTAGGCAAGAGGCCCAGGAGGCGTGTGTGTGACCGCTGAACCCCTGTGCTTGGAGGGGTCTGTTCAGTGTCGTGCTGCAGACATGAAATGGACTGACGAGCGATAGGGTTGAGGGGGAAATGGAGATGGGTGGTGGAGAATAATGACGGCTTCTCCACAGACAGACCGGCAAAACGGGACCGGAAAGGGGTTATGAACAGAGGGAGTGTGACAGAACTGGATGGAGAGAGATTGAGTGCAGTTAGTCTGAGGAGAGAAAGGAAGCGAAGAGGGAGAGACCAGCATGCTGCTGTTGTTAGGGCATGGGGGGAGAATGGGTGGAGCCACCCATATGCCTTGGCCAATCCCTGCCAAGCTCCCTGCTCACTCTGCTGTGTAGTTGGCTGAGGTCTCCATGGCAGAACAAAGTGCTTTTGATAGGCGAGCAGCAGTGTAACCAGACTCTGGGGGTTGAGGGACTCCGGGGTGGGTAGGTAGTCTCCTTCCCCTGGGTTTTGTCATGTGTTTAAATGGCTAATAGGAGCTGAAACGAGCTCAGGTTGGTTGGCACTGCCACGGCCCTCAGTTCCATCCAGCCCTGAGCTGCTGCTGACGTAAAACATCCAGAACGTAAAGCTGAATAGAGATCAATGAACTGTATCAATAAAATATTAAGACCACAGCAGTTTCACTGAGGCCCCCTCCCTTCTGTGTAATGTTGGCTCAAGATTATTTGAAGCTTCTATCACCCTTTAGTCTACAAGTGGCCAACACTCCTGTCTTTTTAACTCTCATGCATGGCAACATCAACTCAGGAAGCATGGAGCCGGTCTGTTTGTGTTTCCACCACACCAGGCTTCGAAATAATCTAATCTGTCAGTAAGGGCTCTCTCTCTTCCTGCTCCTCCCCTCTTTCTCACTCACTAGAGCGTTCCACAGACCCTGGTCACTAAGCTATCCCTCCGGTCTCTGCTCTTCTTTTCTCCTCCTTTCATAATTTAGACGATCACATTTACCAAMATTCACAGACTGGCACACACGAACATGCACACTCATGCAAAAATAACTGGCAGAAATTCTCCTGTATTTGATTTACAGTACCAGTCAAAAGTTTAGACACCTACTCATTCCAGGGGTTCTTTTATCTTTACTATTGCAGGAAAGAAATTCCACAAATGAACTTTTAACAAGACACACCTGATAATTGAAAAGGATTCCAGGTGACTACCTCATGAAGCTGGTTGAGAGAATGCTAAGAGTCCAAAGCTGCCAAGGCAAAGGGTGGCTACTTTGAAGAATCTCAAATATAAAATATATTTTGATTTGTTTTTGGTCACTACATGATTCCATATGTGTTATTTCATATTTGTAATGTCTTCACTAATATAATACAATGTGGAAAATAGTACAAATAAAGAAAAACCCTTGAATGAGTATGCCTGTCCAAACTTATATAAGCTGGGATTGGCAGCCAGGCCTAAAACCAGAGAACAGTTTGACTTAACAACACCTTTGGAGCAGAAGTAGTTTTTTCTCTTCAGATGACTGGCACTACACCCCGTCCCCCACCCCCACACACACACACACACACACACACACACACACACACACACACAAGTGAAAGTCACCGTAGCCTCCTGTACGTGGGTGACCGACCAACCAACCCTAGTCTGTTGGGTGAATTCTCCAGGTTCCACTGAGGCGTGGGTGAGAAGCTTCTCAGCAGTCCTGTCCTGAAGAAAGGGAGGGTTTCATTATTTATTCCTATGGGTTAGCTAGATGGCAGCATTGCAGGGAAATGTCCAGTTTTTCCCATGGCGACCAGACAGGATCCTTCTGGTTGCGCTTCCTGTTCAGATGGTTACATCACTAGTCTGGCATTGTGGGTCATCGGCCAGTGTCCATTCAGAAATCTGATACCTGATAAGGGTATCCCCACTGCCGTCTGACAGGACGACTGGTGTCAGAGGAGTTTCACTATGAGAGAACCACCTAGAAAAGATTGTCAGGAGTTCGGATGAAGGGGAAATGAAAAACGGACATCACTGATTTGCAGGAAAAAGTCTGGTCTCATTAGCGCTTAATCTTTGACCCAAGATGATGCCACAGTTTTTGTCTGGTAGCCTGGTCTGTTGGCCACTAAAAACTGAGAGAACAGACCGTAGTGTGAGTCTGTAGCAAAGCATTACATMATGTGGATGGAGATCCCAGGGAGCAGACTCTGTGTGTGTGTGGGGGAGCTGAGGGAAAGTGATGGTATGGAAACAAAGCTTTCTGTGTTCTATGGTTGTTCCGTAGCCTTAGCTTTATTCTACGAGGCGAAACGCAGGAAGAGGGGGGAGGAGTTTCATACCATATCATGGAAGCCTTTATTCATAACTTCATTGAAGTGACATAAGGTGGTACAGTTACACGTGTTAAGTTGGAGATGCGTGTGTGAACCTGAGGAACAACAATGGAATCACATTGGCTAGAACAAGGGGAACTTCCTCTGTCAAAGGTATTCCCACAGAACTGCCTACTCCAATACAGTATCTTCCAAGTGTTCCGAAGTAGCTTTTATAGAAAAGGAGGTTCTAGAGGTCAGGGAATAAATGTGTGCAAAATAATGAGAAAATAGGAATGCCATTTTATGGCATGTGTGTGTGTGTGGTTAACATTGCTATTGAGGATACGTAGTTGGTTAGTCTGGTTCAAATCAAAATCCCCACCCACCACTGACTTGGCTGGACTGCAGTGAACTGGCTGTAGTGGAGTTTTGGAGGAACCAGAGGAAAAAGACTTGCACGTTTTCAACTGAGCAGATGAACAAGAGACTAGTGGTGCACTGACATGTCACACTTTGACTGGCAATGTCCTCTGGCAGCGACGGTAGTGTGAGAAGGTGGGAGGAGGACTGGGAGCGATATCAATGGCTGCTCTCTGAGTAACAGATGTTTCGGCCAGCTACTTCTGTACGATCTGTCTGTCTACTGGGAACAGTGGGGTTACAGTCCTGGTGGCTCCCTAGTTTCCCCATGCCCTCCCTGCCACAATACAGCTCATCTTAAGCAGGAGAACCCTTTTAAGCATTCATGCAGAGGCCCCTGTGTGACTGTCAATACGGACCTGTGTGTGAGGAAGTGACGGCGCAAGGGTGTGACTGTGTAATTAGGTCTCCCTGAGACTGATCTCTCCTCTCATGGTTTCTCTTTTGGCTGATGCTTTGTCTGCTTGGCAGCCTCTGATAGCACAGCACCACTGAGCTCAATTCAAGTTGCTTTCTTGAGCTTTCCCCTCTCCCTTTTTAAAATTTGGAGCTATTCCTCATTCCTCCCACTCCTGTCATACACGTAGAGCATCTGGCCCAGAGGATGAGTAACATGTGAATGCAGACTGAGGTAGCTCGGATCAGCTGGAGGTGGGTACAGTCTGCACACAGACGTGGCTCTAGTGTTGTCGTCATCCCTCTTAATGTATTTCTGTCTGCCCTAGGTCAGTGCTAAATTTAACTAACTATACTGATTATTCTAATCTAGACAAATACTGTGATTTGAACGAGTTGGGTATTTTATTGTTCAAGTTAAAGTGGCCTGACTAGAACAGAACAGAACAGGATAAACTTGTCACTGATCACAACTCACGACCTGAATCTGTCCCTCCTGCGGGTAGGAGATAACTGAACCACTTCCATGGTGTTTTAGTTCCTAGACTGGTAGTTCAGTAGACTTCTCTTCTGGCAGCCACTGGTACCCAGCCAGCCTCAACAGTCAGGTGGAAGTGAAGACTGATTTTTTTTAAAGGAAGAAGATATGGTGGTGGGATGGATGGAGGAAGGAGTTGCCTGATAAGGAAGTTTACAATTAGGAGCCATCCAGGTGAGGCGAGGACCTCCAGTTAGAGTTTATTGTGCTTTCAAAATTGACTTTTAATTCTCTGCAGCCTCCTCTGCTCCTGTGTGCTGAAAGCTAAAAAATAAGCTTGATGTCTGGCAAACTTTCCCACCCAGCAGAAATGTRTTCATGAGAACCTCTGTCCGTAGAATAATGATAAAGACATGAAAGAATGATTCAGGATGGCTGAGTCACAGTAGTTTCCTCAGAGCTTCCTCCCTGCATCACATCCAATCATTATGTTGGTTTTAACCTGAGTGGGTTGTTAGGAAGATGACATCAATATCTGAAGTGGTTTTTACTCATCTCAGTGTATCGCCTACCAGAAGCTCCTTGTTTTGTTGATGAATGTTTGAGATCCTCCTCGGTCATGAGACTGAGCTGAAGGAAACTAGTGTTRTCACCAAAGGGAAACTCTTTCTCAGTCATTCCTCTCGCTGTCGGTGCCTTGTGGTGATGTCAGAAGCTRTGAAATGTTCAGCTCAAATCAAATGTATTTGTCACGTGCACCGAAATACAACAGTTGTAGACTTTACTGTGAACTGCTTCCTTAATAGCCCCTTCCAAACCATGCAGAGTTAAAGTAATACATAAATAAATTACAATATGCTCTATATGAAATAGTAACACAATAAAATAACAAGGCTATATACACTGAGTACCAGTACCGAGGCAATGTGCAGTAGTTGAGGTAGAGCGAGGTCTTCGGAGATGAGCGCGTTTGAGTTTCTCCACTTCAGTCGGTAGTGTTTCAGCCATTGGTTCTGTGACCCGGTGGGCATTAGGACTGTTTTTGTGGTGTGGTTGTTTCTCCATGTGTCCTTGGTTTTAGGTTGAAGACCCCTGCCTGCCTTGTCTCTGGGGGMTACTGCCCTCTGGCTAACAACATTACTCTAAGCAGAGACGACTTATCAAGGAGGGGAGGGAGGGGAGACTCAGTGACTAACCGTTAACCATCAGACAAATTACCTCCAGTGGTTTCTGGAGTGGGGAGGCATTCAGTCACCCAAGCATCTAGACCCTAAAGATGGGACCTGGGTGGGGTGAGCAGCGGGGTGGTACTCAGGGGCTTATGAAAGTGGAACTTGATCAGATGGTCAGGCTAAGTAATCTAACACACAGCATTGGCAAGGCTTGAATGGTCTGTGTTGCTTTAACTCAGTCACATGATGCACCTAACTGACAACCTCCAGTGGTTTGTTCCCCCACCACCATATTAAACAGGCTCTACTGAGTCATATGGTTGCTGGGTATGGGAATGGTTTTGTGTTAAGGCACAGAGGGGCTCCTCCATTAATCTGTCAGACAAGATCACTGTAGACCTATTAAACACCCATACAGACTGTATAAATGGGCTGTTTTTAATATAAACGTGATTTGTCTGAATGTCACAGCACTGCAGTAGTAGTGGGTTCTCCTGACTCGTCTGGTATGGCTCACCCTACCATGGTCTCTCTCAGGGCTGCCTCTCTCTGTAGCCCAGCCTTGATCTGTCCTCTCTCTCTCTCTCAGGCAGCACCAGGCTGATGATTAGATGAAGGGTCATGGAGTTTGGCCCGGGAGGGGTGGCTCTGGGGGCTTAGCTGATTACTTGTTCTAATAGAACTGAACTGTTTCAGCAGCAGACCGAAATATGTCATCTACTAAAGAGATGAACAGGGTCTGTTGCAGCACACGCCTGTAATGCACAGACAGAATTTTGGGTATTCAAATATAGCGAAGTCATAGCAAAGCATGGCTGGTGGCTCTGAGTCCTGCATTTTTTTTAATTGGACGCTCAAAGACGCAGTGGAATGTAGTTTACACTAGTGCAGAAGTACTGATGCACTTAGATTCGTGACCAACCTGAGAGTATAGAGGTGCTAGAACAGATCATTTAAAGCCTATTTGTTAACCCTGGAATGTTCATACTGTTTGTWGCATTTCTGCATTGTGTTATATAGATTTTACTGGAGGGACAAATTGCAACTGAAAATGTGCCAAGTGTTTATGTTGGAAGCACTTAACACTATCAAATCTGCAACAGCACTCGTAAACAGTGTTTATGAATGTTAATCTATTTGGTATTACTGTAGCTCCAGGAAGTCTGGGCTAGGGGATATTCTTGCTTCTCTGTGTGGGTTGAAAAAGTTCCTAAGGTCCCAGCCTCGTCCAAACTCCTCTCTCTCACACTATGTTAACATCCATTTTGTGCCTGCCTGGTAAGGTTTGTAGAATGTGGACCTTTGACATGTCCTACTTCCCCACCCACTCTGCTGCTCTCCACCCACAGCTCTGGGTTTGTGTGTTGTGGTCGGGTGAGCGTGCACTGCTACTGCAGCTGAACTGCATGCCATGCACGGAGAGCAGAGCTGCTTCTAATGCAGTAGTCTCCACTGGACTGCTCTCATTTTCTTGTTTGTTTTTGTTCTACCTATATCGATTACTGCATTGTTGGGAAAGAGCAAGCAAGAAAGACATTTTACTGTACTTGTTTATGGGACAATAATACTTGAAACAAACTCTGCAGCGAGCACTCTTGACTTTTTTCAGGTCCTCAGATGTGAAGCGATTCACAGTCCTACATGACCAGGAGTTGACGTTTAACTTTTTTTGCCACTAGGACAGATACATTTTTATACAAGCTGAAGTCACTTATCCCGACCCCAAAAAGGTCTGCAACGCCAAAAGGGTTACTGAAAAAATTAGTGAAGTACATAGAAGGAAATAAATAATTTTCTGTGCTTGTCGATATACTATGTTATTGCCACCTAGCAGCCATACCAAAAAGTAAAAAAMACACTACTATGCATTTTGGCTCTAATGCTAATTGAGGGACGAGAGGAATCATGACATGGACAAAATATATTTAGTGGATCCAAATCTTTTCKAATAGCCTATTCCACTCTGGTGGAGCTGTGGCACGAAAGAGGCCTAGGCTTCTACACATCTGGCTGTGTGTTCTGAAAAATGCTGATGAAGCGAGTGACGGTCAACAAGCCTCGCTGGCGATGCGTCTTGTGATGGGTTGAAAATCATCATGGGCTGCAGAGCAACTCTGCTGTCCTCCCAACTGGATAATTATAAACTGATTTGCATTTTTGCCTCATTCTCTTATTAGGCATAGGCCACTACAGTTCCTTTAGAAAGTATTCATACCCCTTCACTTATTCCACATTTTGTTACAGCCGGAATACAAAATGGGTGAGAATCAACTTTTTTTTATTTTATCCATCTACACACAATACCCCATAATGACACATTTGAGTAAATGGATTGAAATTAAATGCAATATATAATTTGCATAAGTATTCACATCCCCGAGTCAATACATGTTAGAATCACCTTTGGCAGTGACCTACAGCTGTAAGTCTCTGAGCTTAGCACACCTGGATTGTACAATGTTTGTCCATTTTATTGTTTTCAAAATTCTTCATGCTCTGTCAAATTGGTTGTTGATCATTGCTAGACCACTGTTTTCAGGTCTTGCCATGTATTTTCAGGTTTATTGCCTTGTGTTTTAGGTTTATTGTCCTGCTGAAAGGTGAATTAATCTCCCAGTGTCCGGTGGAAAGCAGACAACCATGTTTTTCTCTAGGATTATGCCTGTGCTTAGCTCTATTTTATTTTTTTAACCTGAACAACTCCCCAGTCTAACGATTACAAGCATACCCATAACGTGATGCAGCCACCACTATGCTTGAAAAGATGGTGCCTGGTAATGTGTTGTATGTTTGAGGCAAATCCAATAACACTTTGTATTCAGTATAAAAAGTGAATTGTTTTGTCACATTTTTGTTCAGTATTACTTTAGTGCCTTGTTGCAAACAGGACGCATGGTTTGGAATATTTTTATTCTGTACAGGCTTCCTCCTTTTCACTCTCAATTAGGTTAGTATTGTGGAATAACTACAATGTTGATCCATCCTCAGTTTTCTCCTATCACAGCCATTAAATGTAACTGTTTTAACTCAGCAACTGAGTTAGGAAGGATGACTATCTTTGTAGTGATTGGTTGTATTGATACACCATCCAAAGTGTAATAACTTCACCATGCTCAAATGGATAGTCAGTGTCGGTATTTTTTTATCGACCTATAGGTGCCCTTTGCGAGTCATTGGAACACGCCCCTGGTCTTGTGGTTGAAACTGGTGTTCTGAAATTCACTGCTTGACTGAGGGACCTTACAATTATCTTTGTGTGTAGTACTGATATGAGTTAGTGTATAAAGTAATTTTTTTATGACTATTGCACACAGAGGGAATCCATGCAACTTATGTGACTTGTTAAACACATTTATAYTCCTGAACTTATTTAGGCTCAGGGGTTGAATACTTCTCATTATTTATTAATTTGTAAAATTAAACAATTCCACTGATGTGTGTAGTAGGCCAGTGACCTAAAACAATTCTCAATTTGAATCCATTTTCAATTCAGGCTGTAACACAAAATGTGGAAAAAGTCAAGGGATGTGAATAGTTTCTGAGAGCACTGTACATGCGTTGTGGGTAGGTTGCGCATTGCTAGAGTCATATGGAACTAGTTCTAGACCAACTATGTATAATTGATTTAATAAGCTTTCCTCCTTTTAAATAAATTCCATTAGAGATTTCCATCTTGGTACTGTTTGCTCAATTTCTCTTGTTGTGGCCTAAAAAATGTTGTCATTCAAAATGAATCTGTGAATGAGAATAGCATGGACTTTCATACTGATTGTCATTTAAAAGCTGCAACTATAGGACAAACTTTGTTAGAATAGGTTGGTGAATACTCTAATTTGTCATAATGCTTTTGTGATCTTTCAGTTACTAGGATTAGGCTTTTGGTCATTTGGTTCGCAAGGATGGATATTTTATTTCTGCCTCATGCATCAATTGTCTTATGGTTTGCCTTAGGTTTGTTCCGATTTCTCATTAGATTTTTATATCTTGCAAATGTTTCTTCTGTCTCTTTTTATTACCTTGGTTTTTGTGTTATTCATAAACAACTTAACTTTCTGAGATGGCCTAGAACTAGATTCATTCATTGTTCTATTAAAAAATCTAGCATGCATTGCACTGAGTGGCTTAATAGGCCAAGTCCTATTTCTATCAAATAGAGGAAATAGAACATTTGGGCTTCTATAACGATAAGACACGGAGTGTCCTCTATAAAAAAAAATGGCTTCGGCTATTGGCCCAGATCATTCGAGAGCGAGGAAAAAACAAACATTTTCTGACCAGATATTTTTCCGCTCCTATGGGGAGACTAGATCCCGTTGTAAATAGAACATATTTATTGACATRGGTAATTTACTCAATGTCAACCATGCACTGCCCTCATCCAATTCTGATCAAAGTAACAACTGAATTTAAAAAATAAATGTTTTTTTGTGCACCTGACAAGTGGACAAGCATTGATGTCGAGCCCTGCATGCCGCGCTCTCAGCCAACCAGCCAGCATGGAGGCCTTCTGCCTTTTAGTTCATCACCAAGAACTGCTTAAAGCTACAGTATGGAGCCTCAGACCAAGTCAAGCGTACTCTTAGGTCTCTGCGCTCAGTGCATAAGAGGTTAACTAGCAGATGCTGCTGTGGTTTTAGCTGGATCTGGATGCGTCTGGATGCGTGTTTGCTCCAGTGGCCGCCCCCACTAGACCCTCCAGGCTAAACCTGTCATCATTAATATGTAATAGGGTTATGGTTAGAGGGGGGGGGGGGGGTAGTGAAGGGTTAGGGGGCATTAGGGTCTCATCATACTTGTCCAAGATCTTTGATGCCCCAGTTACTGACTGCCTCAGCTGCTGCTCTAAAGTGGCCTTGCTTCCTGTCCAAATTCTAGCTTTTCTCACAGAAAAGTGTTTGTGGGTGTGCATCTGTCTCGTTCTGTGTATTTGAGTAGGAGGTGAGGGACAGTCAGACAAGATCTCAGTTCTCGATATACACATTTTTGTTGGCTGCACATCAAGATCATCTTTCTGTTCGCTCAGTCTGTTCGTCTTCGAGTCTGCTGCCTGAGTCGTATATGCGCGCCGACCAGCCCTGTGTCCTCTTATCCCAGCCCAGCATGACTGCCAGTCAGTCAGAATGTGACAGCACTCCCTCTTATGTTTCTCTAGTAGAATCTGAGTAGACGAGGAAGTAGCAGAAAGACTAGTCTTTAATTAGAGGGTTGTTGATCATACTATGACTACATTAAAAATGTATCTTGTCTGGTAGGATGTTTAGCACAGTGGATGGTGGGATTGTTGTGTTTTTCTGAGAGGCTGGAGCCACAGAGTGCTGCTGTCTGTTGGGGTGAGATGTCTCTGTCTGTCTGATGGCAGGCTACCTCAGCAGACGCCATCCTATATTGTATTTCTATCCTGCCCATGAGAAAAAGGATGTGATTTGTTAGTCGAATCTCCTATAAATATTTAACCCCTCACTTCAAATGGCTGTTAGCAGTTCTAGTTGCCGTGGGGATCAGCCTAGTGTTTGTTTAGCCAAACGTCATCTGTTTCTCTAGTTCTGCCAAAATGTGAGTTCCTGCATGCATGTCCTTCTGACACTGCCTTCCTAAGTGGCTGCACCGCAGCCAGGGCTTTACAGGGTGTTTTCCCTGGGCTCATGGACTGCTGTGTGGAATAATCAATAACACATTATATAATGTCACCTCCTAGGCTTTAGGGAACCTGCTGATCTGATCTGCCCCCTTTCTAATGCCATTGATTTGTGTCCTATCTTTTCCTAGCCTGGAATCCAAACTGATTATCACTATTGTTTCATGATATTCCAGGCCTTTTCAGATGAATCTTTTCCTATGTTATATTGCCATCCTGGTCCGTCCTGTGTGTTGCTACTATATAGCCCTTCCTCTGGAGGTTTCGGGGACATGATTACAGACCGAGGCTGTTAGCCTGGCCTGCTCCTCCTGCTGCTGTTGCTATTTTAAGCACCTTTTGATTAGTGCAGAGGCCCTTGCACATGTTACAGACCGCCTGGCTGACTTCAGCCCTGTGTGTCTTCTCCTCTCAATCTCTTTCTCTGCTCGCTCGTGCACTCTCTCTCATCCCTCTCTCAATCTTTCTCCGCTCTCTTTTGCACATGCTCCCTCTTCTCTCTCCTTAATGCACTATCGACCTCCTCCTGCTCTCCCGTGGCCTTGTCCTGTTATGTCAACTCCCTGCTCCACCTTGTCCCTCCATCTCCCTGCTGAACCAGTTGACCTTTATCCTCTCAGAAGCAGACTTGATTTCCAAGATGGCCATATCCAACAGTAACCTTTCTTCCTCACCCAGTAGTAATGTAATTAGACTGTCCTGTCTTCCCGTCCTTGAGGAGCAGGGTAATTCAGTTTGCTCTGCTTGAGGCTTTCTGACGGCCATCACCAGGCTCACTCTCTGGCAGCATCCGCCTCTTCTCCCTCCCTCTCTCTTCAGCTCATTGACATCATGTCATTTCCTGCCTAAATTGGGTAAATCTGCTCTGGCTCAGAGTCACCACAGCCTTAATGAAGCGGAACGCCCACTTTACCTGCCGGTTAATGCTCCGCTTAGTTGAGGTTCTGCCTGAAGGATGCCTGGGTAAAGCTGTACCTGTTGGCTGCTTGGTTATCAGTCTGCCTGATCTCTACCTGCTGAACATGCTGCCTGGATAAACCTTTACCTGCCGGTTAATGGTCTGCCTGGCAGTGGTGTAAAGCACTTACGTAAAAATACTTCGTACTACCTAAGTCATTTTTGTGGTAGCTGTACTTTATTATTTATATTTTTGACAGCTTTTACTTCACTACATTCCTAAAGAAAATATGTACTTTCTACTCCATACATTTTCCCAAAAGTACTCTTTGCATTTTGATTGCTTAACAGGACAGGAAAGTGGTCCAATTCACACACTTATCCCTGGTCATCTTGACTGCCTCAGATCTGGTGGCCTCACTAAATAAGCATTCTTTGTTTATAAATTATGTTGGAGTATGCCCCTGGCTCGGTAAATTCAGAAAACAAAAAAATGGTGCCGTCTGTTTTGCTTAATATAAGGACTATATATTTAATTTTGATACTTAAGTATATTTAAAACCAAGTACTTTTACTCAAGTAGTATATTGCTGGGTGACTTTTACTGAGTCATTTTCTATTCAGTTATGTTTACTTTTACTCAAGTATGACAATTGGGTACTTTTTCTACTGCTGCAGCCTGGTTTAGGCTCTCTGGGTCTGCCTGGCATTAACTGCCTGGTTAACATGCTGCCTGGTTCATGCTTCCTAAAATGACTCCTTAACCTGCCCTAACTCATTTATCTACAGGTGTGAATGTCATGATTATTTATTTATTTTATTTAACCATGTAGGCAAGTTGAGAACAAGTTCTCATTTACAATTGCAACCTGGCCAAGATCAAGCAAAGCAGTTCGACACATACAACAACACAGAGTTACACATGGAGTAAAACAAACATACAGTCAATAATACAGTAGAAAAAATAAGTATATACAATGTGAGCAAATGAGGTGAGATAAGGGAGGTAAAGGTTCATAAATACAATATAGCAAGTAAAACACGGGCATGGTAGATTTGCAGTGGAAGAATGTGCAAAGTAGAAGTAGAAATAATGGGGTGCAAAGTAGGGAAGAGGTAGTTGTTTGGGCTAAATTATAGATGGGCTATGTACAGTAGAGGTCGACCGATTTTAATCGGAATGGCCAATTTTTAATTAGGGCCGATTTCAAGTTTTCATAACAATCGGAAATCTATTTTTTTTTTTTTTTTACACCTTTATTTAACTAGGCAAGTCAGTTAAGAACATTCTTATTTTCAATGACGGCCTAGGAACGGGGGGGGGTTAACTGCCTTGTCCAGGGGCAGAACGACAGATTTTTACCATGTCGGCTCGGGGATTCAATCTTGCAACCTTACAGTTAACTAGTCCAACGCTCTAACAACCTGATTACATTGCACTCCACGAGGACACTGCCTTTTACGCGAATGCAGTAAGAAGCCAAGGTAAGTTGCTAGCTAGCATTAAACTTATCTTATAAAAAAACAATCAATCATAATCACTAGTTAACTACACATGGTTGATGATATTACTAGTTTATCTAGCGTGTCCTGCATTGCATATAATCGATGCGATGCGTATTCGCGAAAAAGGACTGTCGTTGCTCCAATGTGTACCTAACCATAAWCATCAATGCCTTTCTTAAAATAAATACACAAGTATATATTTTTTTAAACCTGCATATTTAGTTAATATTGCCTGCTAACATGACTCGTTGCGAACTGTGAAGACTATTTCTTCCTAACAAAGACAGCCAACTTAGCCAAACGGGGATGATTTAACAAAAGCGCATTTGCAAAAAAAGCACACGTTGCACGACTGTACCTAACCATAAACATCAATGCATTTCTTAAAATAAATACACAGAAGTATATATTTTTTCACCTGCATATTTAGCTAAAAGAAATCCAGGTTAGCAGGCAATATTAACCAGGTGAAATTGTGTCACATCTCTTGCATTCATTGCACGCAGAGTCGGTGTATATACAACAGTTTGGGCTGCCTAATTTGCCAGAATTTTRCGTAATTATGACAACAWTGAAGGTTGTGCAATGTAACAGGAATATTTAGACTTATGGATGCCACCCGTTAGATAAAATACAGAACGGTTCCGTATTTCACTGAAAGAATAAACGTCTTGTTTTCGAGGTGATAGTTTCCTGATTCGACCATATTAATGACCAAAGGCTTGTATTTCTGTGTGTTATGTTATAATTAAGTCTATGATTTGATAGAGCAGTCTGACTGAGCGGTGGTAGGCACCAGTAGGCTCGTAAGCATTCATTCATTTTGTGCGTTTTGCCAGCAGCTCTTCACTGTGCTTCAAGCATTGAGCAGTTTATGACTTCAAGCATATCAACTCCCGAGATTAGGCTGGTGTATCCGATGTGAAATGGCTAGCTAGTTAGCGGGGTGCGCGCTAGTTAGCGGGGTGCGCGCTAATAGCGTTTCAAACGTCGCTCGCTCTGAGACTTGGAGTAGTTGTTCCCCTTGCTCTGCATGGGTAACGCTGCTTCGAGGGTGGCTGTTGTCGATGTGTTCCTGGTTCAAGCCCAGGTAGGGTCGAGGAGAGGGACGGAAAGCTATACTGTTACACTAGCAATACTAAAGTGCCTATAAGAACATCCAATAGTCAAAGGTATATGAAATACAAATCGTATAGAGAGAAATAGTCCTATAATTCCTATAACAACTACAACCTAAAACTTCTTACCTGGGAATATTGAAGACTCATGTTAAAAGGAACCACCAGCTTTCATATGTTCTCATGTTCTGAGCAAGAAACTTAAACGTTAGCTTTCTTACATGGCACATATTGCACTTTTACTTTCTTCTCGACCACTATGTTTTGCATTATTTAAACCAAATTGAACATGTTTCATTTTATTTGAGGCTAAATGGATTTTGATGTATTATATTAAGTTAAAATAAGTGTTCATTCAGTATTGTTGTAATTGTCATTATTACATATATATATATTTTTTTAATCGTCTGATTTAATCGGTATCGGCTTTTTTTGGGCCTCCAACAATCGGTATCGGCGTTGAAAAATCATATTCGGTCGACCTCTAATGTACAGGTGCAGTAATCTTTGAGCTGGTGCTTAAAGCTAGTGAGGGAGAAGTGTTTCCAGTTTCAGAGATTTTTGTAGTTTGTTCCAGTCATTGGCAGCAGAGAACTGGAAGGAGAGGCGGCCAAAGGGGGAATTGGCTTTGGGGGTGACCAGAGGGATACACCTGCTGGAGCGCGTGCTACAGGTGGGTGCTGCTATGGTGACCAGCGAGCTGAGATGAGGGGGGACTTTACCTAGCAGGGTCTTGTAGATGACCCGGAGCCAGTGGGTTTGGCGACGAGTATGAAGCGAGGGCCAGCCAACGAGAGTGTACAGGTCGCAGTGGTGGGTAGTATATGGGGCTTTGGTGACAAAACGGATGGCACTGTGATAGACTGCATCCAATTTATTGAGTAGGGTATTGGAGGCTATTTTGTAAATGACATCGYCGAAGTCGAGGATCGGTAGGATGGTCAGTTTTACGAGGGTATGTTTGGCAGCATGAGTGAAGSAKGCTTTGTTGCGAAATAGGATGCCAATTCTCAATCTAACTTTGGATTGGAAATGTTTGATGTGAGTCTGGTAGGAGAGTTTACAGTGTAACCAGACACCTAGGTATTTGTAGTTCACATATTCTAAGTCAGAACCGTCCAGAGTAGTGATGCTGGKCGGGCGAGCAGGTGCAGGCAGCGATCGGTTGAAGAGCATGCATTTAGTTTAACTTGTATTAAAGAGCAGTTGGAGGCCACGGAAGGAGAGTTGTATGGCATTGAAGCTCGTCTGGAGGGTTGTTAACAGTGTCCAAAGAAGGGCCAGACGTATACAGAATGGTGTCGTCTGCGTAGAGGTGGATCAGAGACTCACCAGCAGCAAGAGCGACATCATTGATGTATACAGAGAGAGTCGGCCCAAGAATTGAACCCTGTGGCACCCCCATAGAGACTGCCAGAGGCCCGGACAACAGGCCCTCTGATTTGACACACTGAACTCTATCAGAGAAGTAGTTGGTGAACCGGGCGAGGCAATCATTTGAGAAACCAAGCCTATCGAGTCTGCCGATGAGGATGTGGTGATTGACAGAGTCGAAAGCCTTGGCCAGGTCAATGAATACGGCTGCACAGTATTGTTTCTTATCGATGGCGGTTAAGATATCGTTTAGGACCTTGAGCGTGGCTGAGGTGCACCCATGACCAGCTCTGAAACCAGATTGCGTAGCGGAGAAGGTGCGGTGGGATTCGAAATGGTCGGTAATCTGTTTGTTGACTTGGCTTCGTAGACCTTAGAAAGCAGGGTAGGATAGATATAGGTCTGTAGCAGTTTGGGTCAAGAGTGTCTCCCCCCCCCCCCCCCCCCTTTGAAGAGGGGATGACCAGCGCTGCTTTCCAATCTTTGAATCTCAGACGACACGAAAGAAAAGTTGAAACAGGCTAGTAATGGGGGTTGCAACAATTTAGGGAGATAATTTTGGAAAGAAAGGGTCCAGATTGTCTAGCCCGGCTGATTTGAAGGGGTCCAGATTTTGCAGCTCTTTCAGAACATCAGCTGCCTGGATTTGGGAGAAGGAGAAATCGGGAAGGCTCAGGTGAGTTGCTGTGGGGGGTGCAGTGCTGTTGATCGGGGTAGGGGTAGCCAGGTGGAAAGCATGGCCAGCCGTAGAAAAATGCTTATTGAAATTCTCAATTATAGTGGATTTATCAGTGGTGACAGTGTTTCCTATCTTCAATGTAGTGGGCAGCTGGGAGGAGGTGTTCTTATTCTCCATGGACTTTAGTGTCCCAGAACTTTTTTGAGTTTGTGTTGCAGGAAGTAAATTTCTGCTTGAAAAAGCTATCCTTGGCTTTTCTAACTGCCTGTATTTACTGGTTTCTAACTTCCCTGAAAAGTTGCATATCACGGGGGCTGTTCGATGCTAATGCAGACCGCCACAGGATGTTTTTGTGTTGGTTAAGGGCAGTCAGGTCTGGAGAGAACCAAGGGCTATATCTGTTCCTGTCTCTAAATTTCTTGAATGGGGCATGTGTAAAGTAAGCTCTGAGTATTTTCCGATTTAAGGGGATAAGTGTGTTTTATTTCAGGAAGATCCCTCACCTAGACTGGGTATATTTAGACAGCATTATCTAGATGTGCAGTTGGCTCACGAGATAAAATAGCATTAAAGGCAGCATAATTGCCTGAGATATGGCTCGAATGACACCCATAGGAAAAATATGACCTCACCCAGTGAAATGCACTGGCTGCACTCGCCCTCTCCTCCAGGGGCCGACTGGCCATCTGGCATTCCGGGCAAATGCCAGATGGACTGGTCAATTTTTAGCCCAGTGGCCCTGTAACTTGGGTTATTGGCGCAAAATTATAGTTATTTTACTAATAACTGACTGGGGTGGCAGGTAGCCTAGTGGTTAGAGCGTTGGGCGAGTAACTGAAAGGTTGCTCGATCGAATCCCCGCGCTGACAAGTAAAAAATCTGTCGTTCTGTCCCCGAACAAGGCAATTTACCCACTGTTCCCCAGTACGCAGTCATTGTAAATAAGAATTTGTTCTCAACTGACTTGCCTAGTAAAATAAAARTTTAAAAAAAATAATAATAATGGGGGCCACTGGGAACAAAATGTGCCTGAAAGAAAAAATGGTCCGGTGTGTTATAAATGCCAGGGCTGAGTTCTGGTCCCAGTCTGCCCCAGCTCTCCTCTCACCCCCCTTTACCTGATCTGAGTCTGAAAACCCTCTCATATGGCGCCACCCTTCTCGCTCTCTTTCTCCCTGTCCATTTTCCATGTGTTGATTCTTCTCGTGTGGGTGGGTGTAGTGGAGTGATTTTTATATGAAACGTCTCTCTGCCTACATGAGCTGAAACAGAGATCAGAGCACTGCCAAGCCCTCAAAGAGGAACTTTGTCATTAAAGAAACCAGCTCATTGTGCCAATGATTTGGGAACAACAAGACCGTCCTCTCCTACTCTACCCGTTGTCTGAGTATTTGATGCTTTAGTTGTGTGGTGTTCTTGCTCTCCGTAAAGTCACTAGAGCATGTCTCCTTAAGACACTCAATGGATGGCTGTTATTCTACCCTCCCTCTCTGCTCCCCACTCCGCTCCCTCCCCACGCTCTGCTCCTCAACGCATCAGCAGAAACCCTCCCTCCCTGAACTGCTAAACCGGGCCGGGGAAGCCTTCTGCCATAGCTCTGCCCGCCAGGCGGCAGCCACATTATTGCCCGCTTAATTGTGGACAGGAAATCTGGAAGTCAAGCATGCCCCGGGGTGCTACGGGGGGGTAGTGTCAGGAGGGAAGGAGGCCAGAACCCTTTCTGGCTGGGCTCAGTCCTCTAAGGCAGGCAGCTTGGATAAATATGGTTGCTCTCTGGCAGCTTGATTTAATGGTTCTAGGTGTAGCTGGGAGAGTAATCGAACAAGCATTTGTTATTTGAAATGAGCCTGACACGGGTCTGAACTAGCCAGCATCAGCTAGTGTCATTACAAAGCAAGTTAGGCTGTGATCAGACACAGCTTTACTTTGCTAAATGTTTGTACCATAATCATGTGTTTCCTACACCTAGTAGCTGCTGCTCCTTTTTGAGATCCTCTTTTGTCATTACATTTGTGTCAAGTCTGAGTATTTCAATGCACTGTCATTAGACATTCTCACACTATAGTCCTGTACTCTTTTTGGCTGCGACAGAACAAGTTTTTTTTTTCTGATCCATTTTTTTTTTCTCCAGTCAGTGTTCTTTCTTTTCCAGGAGGAGCCTTCAGCTTAAAATCTCCCACTAATTGAAGAGGACAATTTACCAGCGCAAAACCCCACTGCCATTCACTAGGAAATTGAACACCGCACTTGATTCGATTCCATATTTCATACGCGTGTGTGTGTGTATTTTGGAGCTGCATTCAGGCTGATTGCAAGTGGCATGCAATTATGTCCTGTATTTCTTAGTTTTTTTTTCTGCCCTCTCTTTTTCCGAGGCACAGTAAAACTGAGATAAAGGCCCTCAGTGAGCTAATACAGGGGAGTTATTGTGCGGTTCGCTAACAGAAAAATAGGTTAAATTCAACGACACATTTTATGATGCCCTATAAATCCCATAACATGTATAAGAGTCACAAACGTACATTAAAACGCCAGGACTGGTTTAAATGCCTAGTAGGGTTTAATATAACAACCCAGTCCTCTGGTCTGTAGACAGATGGGGGGGGGGGGGGAAGACAAATGTCCTAAGCCAATACTCTCCTTATTTGCATCTTAGAGAAGACAAATCGACACTGTCTGACTCTGCAGTTAGTTAAAGGTAGATGGTCTCCTCCTACAGTGAGTGGGCCTGTATGTGTGCTGTTGTCAGCAGGCTACATACTAGGGTCTGTCTGATTCTTCTGTCTGGCCTTTGCTGTGTTTTATTCACTGCCCTATTCATTGTGATTCCTGGTGGCAGTGGATTCCTACAAGGTAGTTTTATTTTTGTATACATTTTTTTTTTTTAAAGTCGACTCCAGGGTCGTTGAGAGGCCGTGCTGCTCCTCTCCTTTGAACGGCAGTACTATCACTCTCCTTCAGCTCGGGGGATGAACACGATAGGAATGTTGCCGGTTGGGATGAGGCTATATCCACGCAGGACCAGTCTAGGCAGGGCTGAGTCAGACATGTCATGATGTGCACAGTGAGGCGTTGGGTACCTGTCTGGTAACGGCACTGGTGTAGCCGGTCAGGTTCCCAGTAGGTCTACGTCACTACAGACTCATACCTGGTGATCCTGGTATATGTGACCTTGTTTGACCTCTGACTGTGAAATGACAACTGGTGTTTGCTCCCAATATGCAGTGTCATTTAGTTTCTTAGTAGCAGGGCTGTGATGACATTATGTCCCAGTGACTAGTGCCACACACACCATTGCCATTAAACAGAGCTGGAAGGTACCAACTGTCTCTGGGCCCCTAAACCAGCCTCCTCATTCCAGGTCCTAAAACAACATGCTGCCATCAGTGGATCCAGTGTATTCGCTTTGTAAATCATATTCCAAGCCAGGGTGCTCCATTGACTTCCTTAAACTACATTCTCTCTTTAAAATGTATAATTTCACACATGCACTCGGACACAAAGGCACACGCCGCATGTACACAACCCTGCAGCGATTGAGAGTGCCTGACTGTCTTTAAAAAAAAATAGACAGTGATTGATGGATGGAAGGTTTGATTTGTTTATTTAGCTGCTGTCAGTGATTGATGGAGAGACTGACGTGTCTGAAGGTGTTAAGGCGTCCGCATGCGTCCCAGACCAAACGGTTCCATCTCTGAGGAATCTAAACTCCAACAGAATCTTTACTTGCACAGATTGATGTTGTAGCGTATGTCATGACCCTTCCTGTCCCGTTGATTCTTCAGTTTAAAAGCAGGGTACTGACGATGGACCTGGTGCCATGGGAGTTTCATCCATCCTGCTATTGTATTTTTTTTCCCCCTCTCCCTGTTCTTTCCCTTCCCTCGTACCACTTTGTCATGTAAAGGGCTTTATCTAAGAGAGACCCTGAGGTTAGGCTGAGCGAGACGCAGGATGGTAAATAATCAATATTGATTGACGGGCTCTTTGAGCAGAACAACCTAGAGGTGTCTGCTGGGAGTCCCCTTTAACCCCAGAGGCCACCTGCCTCCCTGACCCCCAACCCCACACTCTTCTGGTGCAGCTCCCTGGACATGTGATCCTGTATCTCTGTTCTGTTATCCCTCCCCCTGCCTGCTCCCRCAGATCTATTCTGTCTCTTCTGTTCCCAAACATCCACCAGTCAATATCAACGTTAGGAAGTGTTTTAAAAAAAATTTTTTTAGAGCTTCTGAATTGCTGTGGACATTTTAAAGTGTCCCAACCATTCCTCTTCCAGGTTCCAGTTTGTTCTGACCTTTGTAAACCCCCAGAAGGCCAGCCAGCTCCGCTTTTGTTGTTAAACCTGGCTGGCTTCTGTTTAGTGTGTGATTTTATGTTAATTATTTAGTGAAATGTTTAATATTTCATTTTGTTGCCTTAGAAATTGCACCGTGTTGCAGTGTTCCCACCAGCGCTAGGCGTTAGTTTCATATTGTCTTGCAAACAGCCACTAACAATGACAAGTTAATGGATGCTGGTGAACAGGGAAGTGCAAATTCTCAAGGTAGACTTCATTTCCCTTTCTGTCTAAATTGGGTCAGTGTGTCAGACTGAATAAACAGAACAGTGGACCGCAATGATGATGATCAAAGGTCCATCGTGTGCCCCGCACTTGTGTTGATATATGGTACGTGTAGACTTCTCTCCCATCCGCTGGTCCCGTGTGGCTCAGTTGGTAGAGYATGGCGCTTGCAACGCCAGGGTTGTGGGTTCATTCCCCACGGGGGGACCAGGATGAATATGTATGAACTTTCCAATTTGTAAGTCGCTCTGGAGAAGAGCGTCTGCTAAATGACTTAAATGTAATGTAAATGTGTGAAAAAAGGAAAGTGTGAGGTCCTAGTGGTTGCTGCCAGATGGTTGTAACATTTCTGTTGACTTCTCTGTAAAGCTACTGGTTACAACCATACCGCTGCTAACCTTGTGATTTAAACTGAGGTGGTCATCTCTCTACTGTGAATCTGCTTTTGACAAGCTAGTGCTGACTGGTTTGACAGACTGGTGCTGGCTTACGGCTGGATATCTCAGCTGAACCTTCTATTGCTTTGTCCTTCTTACCTGAAATACCATGAGGTGTCGACACTATTTCAGTAATGCTGCTAGTCTAAATGCACTGTTTTGAAGTCTCAAAAATGAAATGAAGCTCCCAGTACACTGGCTCTCTGTAGAGGGGAATCAGCAGCCGTTTGGTTGGTCAGTTTCCATGGTCTCTGTTATGCAGCAGAATCCCTCTAGGAAGTGAAGTGTGTCAGGGTCGACATATGTTCAAGCTGACCCGTCCYTGCCCATATGGAGCTAGAGGAGAATGCAGGACTTTGCTGGAGTGTGTGTGAATGCGGATGCAGCACACATCTGTGGTTTTACAGGGCAGAGGAACGCCACAGAATCTGGCTGGCTCACTGAGCCTTGCGGAGGAGAGGAAGCAGAGCGAGTCAGTGAGTTGGAGGCAGGAGMGGGTGAAAATTGAATTGCATCACTGAAATGTGTGTTGAATTTAACATCGCTGAGACGGGTTAAGCAAAGAGAAACAGGYGACTCAGTCTACCAGGACCCCTAGCGTCTACCCCCACTCCGCTTCACCCTGCATCACACACTGACTGGGAGTAATAAAATAATAACAGCCTCTTAACTATCTACTCACTGCAAAGGTTTATCAAAGACACCAGGCCCCTGTGCTGTGAGACACTGGATGTCTGAATGTTTTGCCTGAATGTGGTGCTCTGATGGATATTATGGCACTGAGCGGTGCTTGTTGGTTTGGCTAGAGGGAGACCGGCTTGACCTCGTGCACACATTACAACTACAACTAGTTCTGCTCTTGTTACGATAGGGCAGCGTTTTTATCCAATTACACATTCACTCTAATTTGATTTCCTGATGTCTGACTCGACCTGATCCTCACCACTTTGCCTCTGCTCCGTCTATTAAAACTGTGATGTCATCTGAAAACAGCTGTTCATCCTGTTTTCAGTGTGCATACGCACGCACGCTCGATCAGAGCTAAGAGCTCAGGCCCAGTAGCGTGCCACAGGGCCAGTGAGTGCCAGGGTTGCAGAGGGCATCCCAGAACACTGTGCATTGTTTACCCCGGCACTGCGTGCTGCTCTGTGCCATCCTGCTCTGTGTCCTGGCACCCTCAGTACTCTCTGCTCTGTGCCACTCGCTGCAACACATCCAGGCTCCAGCCCTACGATGCCGCCAACAGTTTGGAAAGTATTTCCACCAGCTGTGAGAAGAGGCGCTAAAGCTCCCAGGGCTGACACACAGGAGCTGCCTTGCTGTTCTCCCCTACTGCTATTCTTCTCCTCTCGCTCGGCTTTCTTCTCTTCTGTCCTTACCACCTCCGTATTCATACACTACCACGGAACTACATCTACTCAACATCATGCGGTGCAGTTAGTGGGTCACATGGTGGTCAACAAGGTGGGATAGTGTAGTGCTAGGAGCTGTGTCCCAAGGGACAGGGCTGAATAATAAGACCAGGACAGGCAGGGGGACATGGGAGCAGCCACAGTGTTCAGGGCGCATTTTATTTCTATGAAAGAACAGGAAGATTGATTCACCCCATGAGACAGACAGAAAAAGAGGGGGGAATTAGAGGAATGGGGGCTAGGGAGTGGGTGGTGGAGTCATGCTTCAGCATCACTGTCTCTCCTAGGTTGAGCCAGGCTGGCACTGTTAGTGGAGCAGTGACTGTTCTCTCTCCTAACCTACAGTCTCTGTCTCTCTCTCAATCCATTCCTCTGTGTGAACCCACAGCTGTCTGCTTTTGTTTGGTAATAAAATAATCTCCCAAGTTGGAGGGTGTGAGTAATCACATGCTGTGGTGGTCTGAACCCCCCCCCCCCCCCCCCCCAGTCAGGTTTGACTGGGTGGATAAAAGTAAAAGTAGTGACGTTGCTGAATTGACATGTTTCCCTGAAATGATGTTGCCTGCTTCGCAAAAACATGCAGGTGTGGGGGCTGGCTGGCTGGCTGGCTTTCACTGTGCACTGCTGGATTCCATCTCCAGCACAGTGCTGATATATGTGTGGGTTTGTGTGGAAAAGAGCTCAGTCTGATGCTGATTCAGATGCCATTTCAAGCTCTGACCTCATATGAGTACCATACGAGCTGAGTGCAGGGGCACAAGTATCCTGTGTGTATGTTTGAGTCGACTCTCCTTCAGATTGTAAGGGTTGTGGTGAACTCCCTCGGTGACTCAGTGAGCTACCCAGTGACAATGGCCACGGCGAGAGACCCAGTGCTGACTTCAGGAAGCGTTGCTAAACCTGAACTCTTAGGGTTTGGTTCTGCATTAGCTACGCTGTAATGAACATCCTATTGATTTAGTGATCGAGGATTGATTCAGAACGGTGAGATGTAATGCTGCTTTCTCTTACCCACAGTACGTCCTCTTTCTAAATACAGAAACAGATTATTTGAATCCTCCAAGATTATTTAAAATATGGGGCAGAGAGGGGGTGTGTGTGTATAGAAAGCAATGCATGTTTACTATTTGTGGTTGGTAGACCAATGTCCGTAGTATTCAGATAGCCAGCACTTGAATACAGCCTTTAGCTTTCTGTGTGGAAGTTTGTGTGTTCTGTAAACACTGCAGTGACCTCCAACCCTCGCAGCCAGATGAGAAAATCCCTGTTCAACACATCCAATGAGATCTCCAATGGGGGAAACCCTGAATGCAGTGTGCTAGTCCTATGACTAATCAAATACAACAGTGAAGTGCTTACTTAAGGGTTCTTCCCAACAATGCAGAGAGGGGGAAAAAAAGTGTAATAGAAAAATAATAACACAAGGAACAAATGCACAAATACACAATGAGTAACAATAACTTGACTATATACATGGGGTACCAGTACCGAGTCGATGTGCAGGGGTACGAGAGTTTAGGTAGGTATACAGTGCATTCGGAAAGTATTCAGACCCTTTGGCTTTTTCCACGTTTTGTTATGTTACTGCCTTATTCAAAAATGTAAAGACGTTTTTTTAGAAATTTTAGCAAATTTATTAAAAATAAAACACTGAAATATTGCATTTTCATAAGGTTTCAAACCCTATATTCAGTACTTTGCTGAAGCACCTTTGGCAGCGATTTACAGCCTTGAGTCTTGGGTATGACGCTACATGCTTGGCACACCTCTATTTGGGGAGTTTCTCCTATTCCCCTCTGCAGATCCTCTCAAGCTCTGTCAGGTTGGATGGGGAGCGTCGCTGCACAACTACTTTCAGGTCTCTCCAGAGATGTTCGATCGGGCTCTGGCTCGGCCAGAGGACATTCAGAGASTTGTCCCGAAGCCACTCCTGCGTTGTCTTGGCTGTGTGCTTAGGGGCGTTGTCCTGTTGGAAGGTTAACTTTATGATGTCCTGAGCGCTCTGGAACAGGTTTTCATCAAGGATCTCTCGCTCTGTAATTTGCTCTGTTCACCTTTCCCTCGATCCTGACTAGTCTCTCAGTCCATGCCACTGAAAAACATCCCCACAGCATGATGCTTCCACCACCATGCTTCACCGTAGGGATGGTGATGGGTTTCCTCCAGATGTGACGTTTGGCATTCAGGCCAAAGAGTTCAATCTTGGTTTCATCAGAACAGATAATCTTGTTTCTCATGGTCTGAGAGTCTAGGTGCCTTTTGGCCAACTCCAAGTGGGCTGTCGTGCCTTTTTACTGAGTGTCTTCTGTCTGGACACTCTACCATAAAGGCCTGATTTGGTAGAGAGCTGCAGAAACGGTTGTCCTTCTGGAAGGTTCTCCCATCTCTACAGGGGAACTCTAGAGCTCTGTCAGTGACCATCAGGTACTTGGTCACCTCCCTGACCAAAACCCTTCTCCCCTGATTGCTCAGTTTGGCCAGGCGGCCAGCTCTAGGAAGAGTCTTGGTGGTTCTGAACTTCTTCCATTTAATAATGATGGGAGCCACTGTTCTTGGGGCCCTTAAATGCTGCAGTCATTTTTTGGTACCCTTCCCCAGATCTGTGCCTCGACACAATCCTGTCTCGGAGCTCTACGGATTATTCCTTTGACCTCGTGGCTTGGTTTTTGCTCTGACATGCACGGTCAGCTGTGGGAGCTTACAGTACGAGTCAAAAGTTTGGACACCTGCTCAGGCCAGGTTTTCTTGTTTTTACTATTTTCTACGTTATAGAATAATAGTGAAGACATCAAAACTATAAAATAACACATGGAATCATGTAGTAACCGAAAAAGTATTAAATGAATCAAAATGTATATTTTAGGTACTTCAAAGTAGCCACCCTTCGCCTTGACAGCTTTGCACACCCTTGAATAAGTGCTTGCAAACTTTTTACTGTGTGTGCCTTTACAAATCAATTGAATTTACCACAGGTGGACTCCAATCAAGTTGTTAAAACATCTCAAGGCAGATCAATGGAAACAGGATGCACCTGAGCTCAATTTCTAGTCTCATAGCAAAGGGTCTGAATAGTTAGTGTAAATAAGTTTCTTTCTTTTTTTAGACCTTAGTAAAAATGTCTATGCCTGTTTTTGCTTTGTCATTATGGGGTATTGTGTGTAGATTGAGGATTGTATGTATTTATTTATTCAATTTTAGCTTAATAGCCTGTAAAAAATGTGGGAAAGATCAAGGGGTCTGAATACTTTCAGAATTAACTGTAGGTAGTGACTCGTCAACAGGATAGATAATAAACAGTAACAGCAGCCTTTGTGATGAGTCAATAGAGTTGGTGCAAAAAGGGTCAATGCAGATAGTTAACCAATAGTTACCCGGACTATTTAGCTGTCCAATGGCTTGGGGGTAGAAGCTGTTCAGGATCCCGATTGGCTGTTTTGATTGACTGTTCTCCACTGAGAGGTATGGCGGGAGGGGGGCATCCTGTGGAAAAAGTAGTGGGATTAATGGGAAGAGATATATCTTGAGTAGTATTGACACATGAAGGCAGAGCGGCATGGAGGGATGAGAGCAGAGGTATGACTGTACCATCTGTTCCTCTTTATCTGGTCGATTTTTGCCTGTGTAAACAGAGCTGCATGGTGGGCTCTGGGCTGGATCTCACTGAGACTGCTGATCCACTTTCAAGGCTGAATAAGTGGACATTGACACACTAAACCGACCTCGACCTCCCTCTCCCTGTCCACACTAAACCCTGAAAAGTTGAAGTGGGCCCAGGTCCATCTGTCTGTGGCGAGCTGTGCTGTATTAACCTGTGTCTGGGCTGTATTAGTGTGTTAGCCTGTCTGTGCCTGGGCTGTATGAGCGTGTTCATGCCATCTCTGCCTGTGGGATCCAGACCGTTTCACCTCAATCAGAATCAGAGCCCAGCGGAGTAATGGGACTTTGGACTTCCCGTCCACCCCCCCTTCCCCCGGGTCACTTCCTGAATCTGTCTGCATCCACTGAGGGGCCCAGTACACACACACACACACACACACACACACACACACACACACACACACACACACACACACACACACACACACACACACAGTTATTATGACCGGGTGGACTCTGTTTCTTGTTGGGTTTTTTCTTCAGTCTTGTGACTGGTCAGGGGCAGTAAGCCTAGTTGATAAAGCCTCTATTGGTCCAACTTGTGCCCTGGAACCTCTCTCTAGCTCCTATAACCTGGAATCCACTCAGATGTATTTATGTCAATATAATATAAAACATTACATTTATCCTGCTCCTTTTAAATCGTTATGTTATCCTAGGGCTGGGCGATATGGTCTAAAACTCATATCTACATTTTTCTCAAACTTTTATAGGTGATTCACATCTACATTTATACATAAAAAAAAAAAAACGTTTTAAATACTTTTTCTCTAAATAAGCGCTGTTGCACATTTCAAGGCCAATACACTGCATTTCAAACTGTCAGCAATAATCTAATGAATTCGGGGCCTGTAAAATTATACCTAGGCTAAATATAAGCCTTCAACCATAAGACCCACTAATAATTAAATTATTTGATCAAAATAGTTTACCCGGCTTTTTTGCAATAATCACTGACCTGGCTTTCAAGTCTATGAAAATGCCCTTTTTTATTACAATGTAACCAGAACCATGCACATCCACTAATAATGACAAACTTCTGGTAGCAGGAATTATAGAAAATGAACACAGGTTTTATAAAAATGTCTAACTGCTAGTGAGTAGCCAGCAAATCATTTGTTTAAAGTCTAACCGACTTGGATCCATTTGCTGTTATGAATATACCTTCCTGTCCGTCTCCCAACTGTTTGACCAACAGCTTCTTCTCTTTGTTTATGTTGAAATCCTGCCGCGGTAAGATTCTTATTTCTCAGACTGAGAGAGTTGCCAATCCCTTATACAAATGCATATTTTTATGCTCATTGCACATTTATGAGAGACTAGACAGCTAGCACACGTTTGTGGCTACAATGCTGCTAGCGGTACATGGTACCACAATGATACGTGCCGTGGCAAATCAACTCGATTCTTGTGATGCAGGCATTTGGAACATCGCGCTAAAACATGCAATCAAATGAATATGATATATCGTCCAGTCCTACATTATTCTGCTCCTTTCTACTCCCGTTTAATGAGTCTGACAATGTGCTTGACAGGGCTGAATGACAGTGGCAGTCTGTCACTGTCATGGAAGAGAAACCACACCATGATAAAGCTCACTGCGCCTGGCAGTGTGTCTCAGATCAACGCAGTGTTTTCTCTCAGGGTGTTCACGGTGGACCCCTGGGTACTGGAGATGGGGAGGAGGGCAGGGGAGACACAGTGATGAAGAGAGGCAACTCGTCCCCCTCCGTGTCGCCAGCCCCTAACATTTCAAAAGTTCCCAAAACGGGACAATGTTTAGCAATGGTGCAGATGGAAGTGCTCTGGGTCTGAGACGGAGAACAGGAATGTGGTCGATCCCAGCATGAGGGTGTTTAATGGTGGATACAGCCCGGGCATTCCGATGCGCTGAGGTAGAGGTGTAATGAGGTGATGACATTAAGTTCCTCACGCATCTGTTAACTCCCAGTGAGTTAGGCACTCTTACTAGGAGCAGACTGAGTGACTGAGTCAGCCCTGCACTCTGGAATGGACTTCTGCTTGTGACTTGGTGAAATCCTGTCGGCTTTGCAACCCCTCCAATTAATTTGCAGCTTGTCACTTGTATCTGCAAGCTAAGTAACGGTTTGGGAGGAAAGCTGTGAAAAAGTGATATTGATCTGTGTGAGAACCTCTCCTGTTAGCGCTGGGACACGTGGAGTCTAGAGAGGTGGAGACCCTCAGGAGAGGGGAAGCGCGAGGGAGACCCTTCCTAGCTACACAAACACTAAGCCCCCCCCCCACCCACCAAGAGAATGTGTTATACAGTACTAAAACACATTTCAGCCGGATCTCAGTTGGCGCGTGGCCCACATTCTCCAGTTGATGAGATCCAGACCATCAGCACTGTTATTATTAGTCTGCCATGTGAACCAACGCGTGTTCCTTTTTTTGTTTTGAAATTGGGACAACCCCTCCTGTGTGTGGGTGGGGGGGAGGGGGTTCTGTTCCTATAAAATTAATCCATGGTGGTTATGACAAAATCTGCCGACGGGGGTGTGTGAACTTCCTGCTTGGTTAGATGGACTTCCTCTCGGCATCACATCTTTCAGCCAGTCTTCTTAGTTTAAAAAAAATGTAACCTTTATTTAACTGGGCAAGTCAGTTAAGAACCATTTCTTATTTACAATGACGGCCTACCGGGGAACAGTGGGTGAACTGCCTTTTTCAGGGGCAGAACGACAGATTTTTATCTTTACCTTGTCAGCTCGGGGATTCGATCCAGCAACATTTCGGTTACTGGCCCAACGCTCTAACCACTAGGCTACTTGCCGCCCCAAGTGTACAGTATGTTCATCCAATCCTTGTACAGTACACAGTAGGTTTGAAGAACCAGTGTTCTTTTATTCCTCATTGCAGTGACCTTGTTTCCATTATTGTTCACCTCACAAGACAATTTGTATTTAGTCATGCATCAGCGCTACAGACATCTCAAGAGCTTGGGAATTAATTAATGAATGGATGAATTACATTTATGTTCGTGTCAAATCGCCAGTTGGCAACCCATCGCGTATGAGATTAATTAACACAAACAAACATTACAATAATTCAGTGATAATTATTCTGTTGATCTGTGCATTATGCACTGCATAAAGGAGGAAAAAGAAATACATGACCTTTATTGTTATTATATCCTTAGAGCAGTAAAAAAATTTTTTTATATATATATATATACACACACACACAGAAACTTAGTATTTATCAGCATTTTTGTCAAAATTGAGTTGACAGCCCTGTTCTGTTCAATGTTCTTTACCTAATATAGTACTCTAAATACCCCCTCATGTCAAGTTCAATATAATACATTGCTGACACAGTTCAAACCAATGAGGGTTCAGAACCTTAAAGCCAATGATCGCAATCATTTTGCAGATAGAACCTTAGTCCCAAGCTCTCGCTTTCTACAACTACATTCAAGCTTTATTCCTTCTATCATGCAATGTTCGAGTTGACAGGTGAAACTGAGTTGTCTCTGTCCTGGTTATTATATTAGTCTTTGTCTTAATGGATCAGGTGGCTTTGGACAGGAATGGTTAGAGGTTTACAACCCAGTGATGTGTTAACATGGGACATCTCACTACATCACTGCTCGATAAGATGCACAGGAACCACAACCGTCTCCCACTACTACTGATGTTGCTGTTAAAAGGACATTTCAAAAACATTATACAAATCTACAGTGCCACCCCAACATTAACATATGTGAAAATGGCAGGTTTCTATGTTTTGCCGTAAAAACAAAAGAGCAAGATCAGCGTTTCCAACCCCGACTCCCAATTGGTCAAAATCACACGATGCACACCGATGTTATTGGAAACACTTATCTTCCACTCTTTTTTACCACAAAACATAAACGCCCCATTTTCACACATGTTGGGGTGGTACTGGAGATGATGAATATGAAGTTGAAACATTTTTGAAGTTTCGCTTTAAGACTAGCCCCTGCTTTAGACTCGGGTACCAATGCTATAAATAACCATTCCACTGGGCTTCTAGTGTAAACGGCAGCCTCAGAACAATCAGGTGTAGACTACTTATTTTCCTGAAGCCTATTGGGGAGGTTCCAGACTGTAAAGCGTTTACAAGTTGACATGGTTTCTGTCTGGCATCTAAGTCTCTACTGGCGTGTGTTTTACAGTGTGAGGGAGCCAGCGTGTCGTCTGATGTAGAGTCTCCTCCGTCTGCTGTGACAGACGTCTGACTGGGACTACCCACCTTTAGTCTCGGTCTGCGGATATCTACCTTCCCCATCCTGGCTCGTCTCAGTGGGATTGTTAAAGGAGTAGAGGCTCTTGATGTCATTTAGAAAAGCCTCCGTGTGTCTTTCTGTTCGCTGTGTTTGCCAAGGTGGTGCGCTGTGGTATGAAAGGCAGCGGGTTCTGAGTTCCTTTGGGGCCCCTAAAACGTGTGCGTGCCGTGTGCCGGTCGTCCCGCAACAGTAGACACACAAAGGCCCCAGCGTTCATTAGCAGGCTGTGGGTTCCCAGTGGGAGCGCGGGGGGGGGGGTGTAAGCGGGCGGGGGTTGTCAGCTCAGTGCTGCGTGTTGTCTCTGTGGTGGTGCCAGCTCCTCAGCTCTCATCTGAGCCCAGGCCCTACTCTGCTCTGCCAGCAGCCCGACTCTCCCTCTGAAGAGGCCTGGCAACCCTCCGTCAGTCAGCCCTCTCAACGGCCTGCTTACCTGCCTAACTACCCACTCCTGCCTCTGCTAGTCTCTCTGCCTACCTACGTCTGTCTGTCGGTCGTGCCAGGAAAAACGCATTTACTTACAGCAAAGGCACGATAGCAATGTTGGGATAGCAATGTTGGGTTTTTATACCGTTTTTGGTCTTTTCTGAAAGCATTGAGTTGAACATGTTGTGATGTATGACACATGAGGTTTGAGTGTTTAGAGAGGGTTTAGCCCTTACTAAGCAGATGGACAGGGATGCTTTCTGTTAAGACGAGCGATCTGCAGAATAAAGTCCTATTTTAAAGATTTAAGTGTTGAGTTTCGGTAGAATGTTGGAAACCTTTTTGACTTTTTTTCTCCTTTTTCTGTTGATGTTTTTGCCWTGTGTTGCAACAAAATGTAGCAAATTATTTTTTTTACATCTCTTTGCGGGGCTCGGCTGACGATGACTCTCGGCTGACGAGCCAGCACTTCGCAGTTTCCAACTCTGCGTCACTACGTGTAGGGAGATGAGGAAATCACTCTGGCAGCCTGCCAGCCTCCAAGAGGAAGAGAAGGAAAAACACACACTTGCAAGCACATTTTTGGTCTGCTCCCAGAGTTCAAAGCCAGAGGTGCTAGCTTGCGTGTGTTTGTGTCAGTCAAAGCTAAGTGTAACGAGGAGCGTTGGTGCACAGCATTGGCGACACAGTTGAGTGTGTCTGCAGGGAAACATGGCTGTCACCCCTCCGCTTCATCACAAGGAGACACCCGATTGTCTAACTTCATCACGTTGATTCTCATGGAATATCTCAGTGATGTCCGCTACTGATGATCACTACAGGGCAATTCCACGTTAATGGTATTACGCTCAGTGTCTTATTAATTTTTTATTTAACATGTATGCCAAACATAAACCACAGATTTTTCAAAGTTTAACAAACATACAACTCTATGCTCAATGACTACTTCGAACAATTTACACAGTAAAAAAAATATATACTTTTGCTGGAAAAACTGTTATCAAACTTTGCATGTGCAGTTTTTCCTGTAAAATGCGTTTTTATAAAATGTTCAGTGGAATTGTTGAAAGTAGGCCTTGTTCATACAGTTTTGTGGTTTGTTAAACTTTGAAATGTGTAATTTCGTCATGAAATGTGTAATTACCCTACAGCTACACCACATATACAGAAGTATGTGGACAACCCTTTAAATTAGTTGATTTTGCCATTTCAGCCTCACCTGTTGCTGATGGGTGTACGAAATGTAGCACACAGCCATGGAATCTCCATAGATAAACTTTGGCAGTAGAATGGCCCGTACTGAAGAGCTCAGTAACTTTCAACGTGGCACTGTCATAGGATGTGATCTTTCCAACAAGTCAGTTCATAAAATTTCTACCCTGCTAGAGCTGCCTTGGTCAACTAAGTGCTGTTATTGTGAAGTGGAAACATCTAGGAGCAACAACGGCTCAGCTGCGAAATGGTAGGCCACACACACTCACAGAACGGGGCCAGCGACTGCTGAAAATCCTCCGTCCTCGTTTGCAACACACTAGTTCCAAACTGCCCCTGGAAGCAACGTCAGCCCAAGAACTCGAGCTTCATGAACTGGGGTTCTGTGGCCGCGCAGCCGCACACAAACCTAAGATCACCATGCGCAATGCCAGGCGTCGGCTTGAGCAGTGTAAAGCTCGCCACTATTGAACTCTGGAGAAGTGGAAACGCCTTCTCTGGAGTGATGAATCACGCTTTGGCGGATGGCAGGAGAACGCTACCTGCCCCAATGCATAGTACATTGTAAAGTTTGGTGCAGGGGGAATAATGGTCTGGGGTTGTTTTTGCATGGTTCAGGCTCCTTAGTTCCAGTGWAGGGAAATCATAATGCTACAGCATACAATGACATTCTAGACGATTCTGTGCTTCCAACTTTGTGGCACCAGTTCGTGGAAGGCCCTTTCCTGTTTCAGCATGACAAAGCCTCTGTGCACAAAGCGAGGTCCATACAGAAATGGTTTGTCAAGATTGGTGTGGAAGAACTTGACTGCACAGAGCCCTGACCTCAAACCCATCGAGCACCTTTTGGATGAATTGGAATGCCGACTGCGAGCCAGGCCTAATTGCCCAACCTTACTAATCCTCGTGGCTGAATGGAAGCAAGTCCCGCAGCAATGTTCCAACGTCTAATGGAAAGCCTTCCCAGAAGAATGAGGCTGTTATAGCAGCAAAGAGGGGACCAACTCCATCTTAATGCCCATAATTTTGGAATTAGATGTTTGACAAGTAGGTTTCCACATACTTTTGGTTTCAGTAGAGATCCAGCTTGTTTGGTCATCTCGTTCTAATCTAATTTCTTAAGATAACTTAGTGTTACACATCAAACAGTAGCCTAGTACAGCTGCACTGTGTGTAGGAAGCAGTGCTGTACTGTGAGGGGAAGTAGGGTTATAACAGTGTTATACATTAAATCTGCTCGGTGTAGGAAGTATTATTTCTGTATTCAGACACTGGTGACCTTAATGAAGCATGTTGGAAAGTTAGTGTAATGTAACGGAAGTCTGACGCGATCCTATTCTTCTGTCTTTCCTAGTGGTGTACTGCTGTGAGTATCTGTGCCACATTGACCTCATGGACTGTCCCTCCATTGTTTAAAATTCCCAATAGTACTGAGATGGAAAGAGGTTTATTGTCAAAGATGAAAAGTGATGAAGGAAAAGGAAGCAGTGTGATTAAGACGTCTGTCACCCTTGTTACAATAACATCCTGTGTCTGTCTTTGTCAGCCAAGAGAAACGGTCATACTAGGCAGCCGTAGTCTCCCAATTTAATTCATTATTAGGCTTTATTGGTTCTGGGTGATGGCTCACACATAAATATTAAATATATGTCAAATGCCAACTCCAAAGGACCCTTCTATGGATTACATTTTGTGAAAATCCCCCAAACCATGGTTTTGTTCTAGTTTCATAAGCAATCACCCTTCTGTCTTTTGTGGGTTATGGTTATGTTGTGAGAAACGTGATGCTACTCGTAATGATTTGCTAGGTTATGCTAATGTATCATGTTATTCTTATACTAACGTCTATCTACTATGCTGTGTTATGTTAAGATGCTGTGTTATGATAATCAGTAGTCCTCTGTCCTGTGTTTTTAGGATGATATCGATGGGATCCCCTGGTCAGAGGAGAGGGATGTGAGGAAGGTGCTCTATCTCTCCCTGAAGGAGTTCAAGACTGCTCAGAAAAGGCAGCTCGGAGACGGCATCGGAGATGGAACCAAATACACTAATGGTGAGTTTCCCCTGGGACCCTTTTCTCTGCAGCACTGACCCAGTCAGGCTTTTGTCTGGATGCTCACAGACCTGCGATAGGCTGCTCTGTCTTTAGTTGTTTGCAGTGGACCAGCTAATAATGATAGGAGTGATAGAATAGTGACACATTTAATATGGTGTTATTTCAGAATGAAGGTGCTTTGGTATGCACAATGAAACCGAGGATGTTGCAGGGTTTTTTCTAAGCAGGTGCAATAACATCCAGGGAGCTCAGGCTGCCTGTTTGTGTCCATCTGTGGTATAAAGGCTGGTCTGAATTATCTGCTGCTGCTTTGTTTGACACCTTCGCTGTGCGTCAATCCACTCTGCTTCAATCCACTCTGCTCTGTCTCTTCGCTGCTTCAAACACCAGCCAACTAGGAGATTTGAACTTCACACGGGCCTCTGAACCTATTCTCAGCTGTCACCGACACAACCCAGAGACCGAGAGAGAGATAAAGGCCTCTGGAAGTTTACACCGTGCCAAGCAGGCATGGAGAAGCCGCAGTTCAGATCTAGGTCACAGACTCAGTCGCACACAGACTGCCCTGTACCGGCTGAAACTGTCATCCATTTTGGAGAATCAGTCAAACAGCAACTTTTGTGATGGCGGTTTTCTCATCCATCTTCACCCCCCGGCAGTGTTGTCAGTCTCTTAGAGGAGTGTGTCTGTCTGGCTGGCTGTCTGGAGCCAGCTACCTGCAGAGGGATGTGAGGAAGGTGCAAATTAGATTAGAACAAGATGACCAAACAACAAGCTGGATCTCTACTGAAGTACACTACATGACCAACAGCATGGATCCAACAGCAGAGTGAAGGGACCGACCCTGCAAGGCCCTAAGCGTGTCTCCCCTCCCACCCGCCCGTCCCCCCCCCGTCTATATCCTATCCCATAACCGGCAATCATGCCATCTCCCTGACCACTTTACCTCTCACTGTTGGCAGGCGTCCATCTCTCCATCTCTTAGCCCTCGCTCCCCCTCTGCATTATTCAACTAATTACAAGATGCCCCTTCTGCATCCTCTCCCCTCCCTGTCTCTCCCCTCCCTGTTATCCCTCCTTAGATGGAAGGCATCATTACATCAATAGGCCTCTGGTTACTACTGCTCAGGAAGCTTTCTTCCCGCTCCCCTGCACTCCTCTCCATACCCCCCCCCCATTGATGAAACTACTGGCTGTGTTCCAAACCATTGGAGATGGTGGATGGTGTCGTGAGTGTCTGCCCAATGGCACCACCGGCGTTGTTCTGTCTGTCCCTTAGCACTGACCCTGTCCTGTCTCATGGGGACGACACTGGAAGTTTTGACCAGAACATAGTGGAAGATGGCACAGAGCCTTGGTGGTGGAGCTGGCTTCCTCTCGGATAGGGCGAATGTTAGACTGACAATCTGCAGCATGTCATTCTTACATAACACATCTACTCAAATTATTTTTTATTTTAAAGTATATTTTAAGGTATTTTATGAAGATGACAGTGGGGAAATATAGAGGTGGTGTCAAAGGGCCAGAGTCCAACCTTTGCCAACACTGTAGACATACAGTATGTGCCAGAGGAGGCTGCGGTTTAGACTGCTAGACCACCCTAGGCCACAGACAATAGTTACTAAATAGGATCTGTCTATTTCGGTCTAGGGTTGATTTGTGGTCAGAACTGTGTGGTTGAGACAGCCATTTTAAAAACACTAGTTTTTGTTGTCCTCTTGTAGGGTTGTCTCCTAGAGTTCCCTTTTTAGTATCCCATTCTATTGTCAGAAGTGGTTGAAAATACATTCAAATGGGTTAAAATCCCACACAACAAACGCATTGTTTATTTTTATACCCACTACAGTCCCAATCATACTGTGTCATTAAAAGCTTTGAGAGAAATAAGTATTTTGTTACTAGCCACAGTACAGTGGACCAGTGAGAGGGTTACTGCTACAGGCTGCTGATGGACCCTAAGCTTGCTCCATTAGAAACATTATTATTCAGTTGTAATCACTCTGTTTGTAAAGCTGAAGTAATGCCACTCTCCTGGCTGTTAAAATGTTCTCTCTGCATCTGGGCTTCCTGTCCGCATTACTCCACCTCCCACTAATGGGCTACACTCTGACTTGCTATGGTACGCACCCCCAACCTCGCTCCTCTCCCTATCTCCTTCATTCTCTTGCTCTCTCTGTCTGGAGAGCAGGAGGAACATAGCAAGGTGATGGGCTTATTGAAACACGCATACATCTGATTAGAGTCCCTTACGGATCAGCCGTCATCCTCCTTCCCAGCTAGGCCTCACTGGGACCAGGGGAAAGAATTTAGACCCCAGCCCAGTCTGGCTCCCTTTCGTGACTGCCAGTTTGCATCCCTGTCTCGCCCTCCTTGCCAGGCCCCTCACAAAGGCACTGATGTGAAACCAACATATGTAAAACATCTCGGAAGGGCGGAGAGGGGAGGGAGTAGAGGAGACAAGATGGCCCCTCGCCAGGCTGTTTATGTTCAGTATGAATATTATTACAGTCACCTACTACTACAGATTAGACCAATATTATTATAGCTGAATCAGAATGGTTTCTTTGAGTTCTTGGTGTTATAAGCTTCACCCTGAGCACAGAACACACAAACTAAACATAACCCAGTCAGTTCCCTGAGCACCACTGTGGTGTGACTCATACTGCCAGAGCATGTTAAGAGGTCTACAGACATGTTAAGCTCTATGGCTGGTCTCCTGCTATCAGGTAGTGACCTGCACTCGGTACACAGACTTCAGCTGCCTGGGTTTGTTCTGGGTTCTTCAAACAAGTTTTCAGAGGAAGCTGCCACTCAACTCAACCATTAGCCACTATGTCATTATTACCATTCTAATTTATGTTCCTTTGACACCTGCAGTTAAGGGTTTTGGGTTGGCACATGATTTAAGGCCTCAGTCCTAAGGAATGTGATGGGAGGGTCATGCGTCAACTAGAAATGCCAGTACCAGGTAGACTTTTACAACCTACAAAGATTTAGTGGATCATAATTGATCTGTTTTTCTTAACCATCATTAATACTTCCACCCTGTTTGTGTAATTGCAGTGAATACGGTTTCGTTTGATCAAGAGGGTTTCACTTCATTTTCATGTCTTGGTTACTCATCAATGCTGTCTTCATTTGACTGGAATGTCTTTTTGAGATCTGCTCAAGTCCTGACTTGTTCACTTTGTTCAGCTAACGGGCTCCAAACACAAATCAGCCCTCTTACTTTGGTCACCGTGTTTCTCTCCAGTCAACATGTCCTAGCAGTACACTGCATGGTCTCTAAACCATGTCGTCTTGTCTCTGTAGGTTCCCATGCCCGCGGGCAGCTCAATGGCTCAGGGCAGAAGGGCCACAATGCTGACGGGTCACGGTTCCAGAGCACCGACGGCAGCAGCGAGTACTCTGAGGATGGCCCTGCCAAGAAGAGGTGAGTGTGTTAACCTGTACTCTGGAGCGATGGCTCTCGCTCTGCTCTCTCTCTGATCGGCAGTAGCTTTGAACCAGATAGTGCTTGAGTGAAGGTAGTGATAGTCAGGGGGAGCTCTACAGTACCTGGGCCCAGATTCACAAAACCTCAACAAGAAATGTCTTAAGCATTTTTTCCTTAATTATAGACTTAAGAAAATGTAAGCAAAGTTGATATTCCTCAAAGTTATTGAACATTTTTCTTGTGCCATTTCTTCATGTTTCTCCTTAAACTAAAAGTTAAGAAATTTGATTATTGAAAATAAAATTATTGGAAATGTTCCCTTTTTCCAAGATAGCTAAACCCTCGTCTTAAACTCAAGGCAATGAAAGTTCATGAAAGCAATTGAACATATTTAATTCACTCACACACGTCATCTGATAGTTTCAGTATTGATTATTTTAAACCCAAGAACATGTTTTAGAACAGTAATCYTAGTAAGAAATATGCTAACATGATTGCCATTGCTAGCTAGATAGCTAAAATGGTTGCCTAGCAACAACCATATTAAGAAGATATTTGAGAAATTCGTAAGAAAATAATTCCATCTTAAGATATTGTTGAGGATTTGCACTTACGAACTTTCTTATGAACTTTAAGAAGCGAATGTTTTTTCGTAAGTAGTGTTTTGTGAATCTGGGCCCTGATTTTTAAAAAATTTAAAAAAAAATTAAAAATTAAAAAAAATTATATATATATATATATATACACAGTACAGCCGAGGTACAATATCATAGAGGTGTTTTGATCCAGGTGATGTCAGCATTGGTTTATTCAGCGCTCTCAGATCCGTATGTGTGAATTATCAAAGCCAAAATATACAATTGTGGTAGTAAATGTATATAGGCCTCTGCTGTCTTTTTATTAATTCACTTCCTTCTTGCTGTATTCTCTTCTCCTGTTCTCCAGTAATGTGTTTGGTTAAGTCAGGGAATTACAGTAATGGGACGACAGCATCAACAGTGAAGAATGGGAGCTCTTTAACCAGCGTTCGTTCTTAAAAGGCGGAAAGTTGTTTTAATTTATTTTAATTTAACTAGGCAAGTCAGTTGAGAACAAATCCTTATTTACAATGACGGCCTACCCTGGCCAAACCATAACCCGTACGACGCTAGGCCAATTGTGCGCCACCCTATGGGACTCCCAATCACGACTCCCAATCACGGCTGGAATCAAACCAGGGTCTGTAGTGATGCCTCTAGCACTGAGATGCAGTGCCTTAGACCGCTGCGCCATTCAGGAGCCCTAAATGAGTGATTTAAGAGATGTGTTGAGCATTTTCAAATCATAATTTAGGACAAAGTTAATGCATTCAAATACAACAATGACCTTGTTTCCATGTCATTCCTACTAGTGATTTGTAATCTATAAAGGCCTTGGGGGAAACTGCTTCACAAGAGCTTCTCTCACTCAGTTTCTCCCCTCGGGTTCATTCTCATGGAAAAAAGAATAAGACTATTATTTGGATAGTATGCAGGGAAGTATTTTAATTTTGAAATTAGAAATTGAAGATTGGTACTTGTGCTTCTTATAACATTATCCCTTTGAGATTCAAGTGGTTGATCTCTAATGGGTTATTTTCTTCAGATCTAGCATAATGAGGAAGATAGGTTGAAGACTGAAAACGGTCTATAGTATGAGTGAAATATTGTGCCTAGGTTGAACATGGGGCAGTGTGATGGCCTGGTTGTTCCCTGTAGGGTTCCACTCTGACATGGTGTTCTGTACCTCTTGGCTGGCTGTCACCTGTGGAACGTTTATGAGGTGTTTATGAGGGACTGGAGGAGACTGGGCTGGGGGGGTGTGAGGAGACTGGGCTGGGGGGGTGTGAGGCCTGTCTCTTATACACATCTAGATGTGTATAAGAGACAGGTTTATGAGGGACTGGGCTGGGGGGTGTGAGGAGACTGGGCTGGGGGGCTATGAGGGACTGGAGGAGACTGGGGCGCAGGAGTGGTGTGAGCACACTGGTGGGTTCAGACTGGGAGGGATTCCCTCTCAACTAGCAGGTCCTGGTTCCATAACAGACCAGCCACTGTGGATGAAATGCACTGCTTGGCACACGCGCACACACACACACACACACACTCACAGCTACATTTAAATCATATATACACATGCTGTACTGCAGCGGCCATAGCACAGAGATCTGCTCTGTAATCTCTCACCGTGAGACCCTCTGTGTAGCCAGCCATCGCATGATTCCTCAGCTCCACGTCTCCACATCCTCTTTTCACCCTCCGTGTGTGTGCAGTACCTGTTATTTAATAGTCCAGCAGAACTGGTCATTAAGAGGCCTGGCAAACCTGAAAAGGAGAGCAAGATGGACAGGGAGAGAAGCAGAAAGACGTTGCGGCAACAACAGGCCTGTGTTCACTACAGTGGTTTGATGGTTTTCATTAGTTCTCATGCTGGAATAAAAGTACGCTCTCTCCCTCTCTTAATGAGCAGCCGGCTCAGAGTGCTTGGCAATAGCTCAGGCCTTTTGGTGTGGGGAGTGTGTGTGTGGAGGATGACTTCTTGGCCCTTGCTTCTGCAGCCCACGCCACTCTATAACAGGGTGGCTGATTGAGGAGGTGCCAGGACCTTTCACACCTGGCAACGCAAGAACTAGCGGATAGGGGAGGTGCAGGTGCGCGGTTTTGGCTGCGTCATCCTGGGGCGCAGGGGAGGTTCCCAGTGTGTCTCGGGAGGGGATGGGCGGTCCCAGGGAGGCGTTCGGGGACATTAGGTGTTTGTCTTCCTAGGACACCGAGATTGGAAATCGGGCCCCAGCATCTTAGAACCCTGCCAAGTACTGGAGAGGTTCTTCCCTCCTCCTCCCCTTCCCAGCCACACCACGAAGCTGGAATAGGAAACACACGGTTCAGCCATGGTGACCATAGTTGGAAAGCTCCACTTCTTAGGGAGATTTTGAGGCCAATTCTCCTCAGTAGTAAGAGCCAAGTAACGCTCATTGAGCTGCTTGTCGTTTGTTTTAATGAATGCCAAGTTAGTAAGCACTGCCTTTGTCTGCTGTTCTGTTGCCCCCCCCCCCCCCCCCCCCTTTTCTGAGCATAAGTGGAGATCAAATACTTTTTAATTGTGGGAATGTTTTCCAAAGTATTCCCACGTGTAATAGAGCGATGTGATTGTATACAAATGTAAGCAAGGTTTGAAATTATTCTATCTGCTTGGGTGTCTTGCTGTCAATTTGCAGTCTACAAATGATTTGTAAATATGTTCCGATCCCCTGACCATAGGCTCAAGAAAGAATCGGTCCGCAGCTCAATCTAGTTGATGATCCCTGCATTAAATACTGTCAYACATCATTCTGAATAAACTCTCACAATACTGTCTGCCGAGCGGAGGAGTTGTGTATTATCATACATTGTGATATTGTATAACCTGTTACCAAGCAGTGAAGACAGTAGGTGAGATCGGAGAGGGCATTGTCATTAACAGTGTTTGTTCCAGTTTCTCTATTCTCTGCAGGCTGTTTGTATTCACTGAAGACAATAGTCACATCAAAGGAATAAAACGGCAACATCACAACAAACTATACAGCAGTTCTGAAGAGAAGTAGTTTTGTTCTATCGTAATCGGATGTGGACTGGGTGGCAAATCCCATGTTCCACTGCTGTGGCCAGAAGAATTCAGAGCCTGTGATGTCATGGATAATGTCCTGATTTTAAAGCGATGTCAGCAATAACACAGCTTTTCTCTGAGCCAGAAGAATTCAGAGCCTGTGATGTCATGGATAATGTCCTGATTTTAAAGCGATGTCAGCAATAACACAGCTTTTCTCTGAGCCAGAAGAATTCAGAGCCTGTGATGTCATGGATAATGTCCTGATTTTAAAGCGATGTCAGCAATAACACAGCTTTTCTCTGAGCCTGCTCGTTATTGATCTGGCTGAGCGTGATTTTTAAGATGGCCGCCAAGATCATGGGTTAGAGGTCAGAGACCAGGGTCACTCCAGTAAAGTGGTCGACCCACTGAGCTGAGGAGAAGGCGATGTTGTCCAGCGCCGACTTAATACACAGTTCATCAGCTCACTGCTCTAAGCATAGAGAATGTACTGGCACCAATGGTGGTAGTATACTAAAGAGCAATAGTGGACACCGTAACATCGTAGTATACAGTGGTATAAATACTTTACTTTAAAGTTTTTTGGGGGGGGTATTTGTACTTTACTTTGCTATTTTATGTTTTTGGCTACTTGGCTACCTCTGACCTGGCGACCTAACTAAATACAAATAGTACGTTTGTAAACGATGTCTGATTGTTGGAGAGTGCCCCTGTCTGTACATTTATTTATTTATTTTTAAACCTAGAAAATAGTGCTGTCAGGTTTGCTTAATATAAGTAATTGGATGTATAGCATTTACTGTTACTTTTACTCAAGTGTGACAATTGTGTACTTTTTCCACCACTGTACATAAGTACATTAAAACCAGATACGTTTAGATATTCACTCAAGTAGTATTTTACTGGCCGACATTCACTTTTACTTGAGTCATTTTTTATTAAGGTATCTTAACTCAAGTATAACATTTAAAGTACTTTTTCCACCACTGGTTCTAYAATAATGAGAAATAGTGGACACGGTAACATGGTAGTGTGGTAATGCATTATGCAACACGTAGGCTTAGGTTGCTTTAATTAAATTATGTGCAAAGTGGATTGTGTGAAGGTCATCGTGTAGGACTCATTTAAGCCTTATGTACACATCACACACCAACACTGCGCCAATATATTTGTTAGTCCGTGGTAACTCGCATTGGAATGCTCGCCAACACTCCCTGTTTCACATTTAAAAGAGAAATGTGTTCACTGGTGTGCTTTTTTTTTCTTTTTTTTACTAGCAACTCTGAAAAATACGAGGTGAAATCATGACGTCAATGATCTTCAGGTTGGAAAGTTGGAGCTCTAGAAAGAGTGGCGAGTTGGATGACCGTTCAAAATGATTTAGGGTCACCAGGTCACAGGGTCACCAGGTCACACAGTCGGCTCAAGCAAGGCCATCTCTCCTCCAAGCGCTCAACACTCAGACAGAAAAGCAATAACACATTAGCCGGAGTGGCTCTCTCCATGAGCGCTGTTTACACTAACCCTGACCCTAACCCCCTACTTTAGAATCCCAGTCATTTGATTCATCCAGTCTTAATGTTTGTATTGACAGCCGTGGTCATGGTGTTGATGTTCTAGGAGAATGGTGCTGCTGTGCGGAGAGATGTTGGACACAAAGTTTGGCTGTAGTTTCACCTGGATACTAAACCCATGGGTTTAATCAATCAAATGTATTTTTAAAGCCCTTTCTACATCAGCGGATGTCACAAAGTGCTATACAGAAACCCAGCCTAAAACCCCAAACGGCAAGCAATGCAGGTGTATCCGCTACATACTCCCCTTGTGGCTGTGTTGTTAGTTTGATGTCAATCAATACTTTTAAACAAGCTGCAGTAATGGTTATTGCATCCTTAACTGAATATTGCTAGTCTGGCTACCTTGTCTTTACACTCTCGGTGTCTGTCTCTCGGTCTCTTCTCCTGCATCTGCGTCTGACGGTCTCCTGTCTCCTCTCCAGCTGCTGAGCGCTGCAGTGTCTGCTGGTAGAGTTTATTAGGACCATGTGGACCATCTGGAGCGGTTTAGAACCTCATTCCTCCCTTCATTTAGCCGGGGGAATCCAGACATTGTTTCTGTTCCGGCGCTGGGTAACCCTCTGTCTGAGAGCTAATCAATGATACAGAGCGGAAGCACGTGTAACATCAGAGGAACGGCAGCTTTGAAGAGCGGGGGAGGAAGAGGGGGAGGAGGAAGATTAGTTTGGGATGAAGGGGACATCCTGCAGTAATCCCTCCTCCCCTGTAAGCCTGTGCCTCTACTGCAGGTGCTCTGCTCTCCCTCCCTCTCTCTCGCTCCCAATCTCTCTATTAGGCGTGTGTAGAGCAGTGCCCTGGCAGCGAGTATAAGTCTGGGTTAGGTGGTGGTAATAAACGGCAGACATAGCATGTCTTTAGACCCATATAGAAGGATAGCACCTCATCAAGCAACACCAGTTTTACCCCACTTCTGACATAGGGCCAGTGTTAGAAAATATTTTCTATCACATGGATGTGACGGTGTTGAGAAGTTTGTGTGTCAGTGAGCGCTTTCTACAGGGAGGCTCTGGGTTTGAGAGGCTTTTGGTGTCTATTTGTCTCTTAAGTCCTGCTGGGCATTGTGGGTACATCGTGGCGCCATGATATCCTGACTAGATGGTCTGTACTCCATCCTCCTGGGGGAAAGGGTCCAGATTTTAGTCTTGTGGTTCAGTTCACTGTTGAATGTCTTTAATACCGATAGGAAGAGCCCCTCCAATAAAAGCCACTGTGCTCATTGGTGCTCAGGTCTGTCTAGAGCCATGGCACTTCTAATAGTTTAATGGTCTATCTTATGTCTCTAACTGATCCTACCTTTAACAACCACGTCCAGTTAAAATGCTCCTATTTATCGCTGGCTCTATTCCCATGAGCAAGATCATATTTCTGAAGGGGTTTATTGAAAGCCATGTTTTTCTCCTGTTACTGTCTGGGAGGCAGTCATTAAATACCCTCGTCCTCGTTCTAATGGTCCACTGCTGTCTGCAATGTTGGTTCTACCTTCATGGAGCTGTAGTGCTGGTTCTCCCCCAAGTAAGTTGTAGTGTCGGTTCTGTCCTCTGGGAGACGTGGTGTCAGGGAGTCACTGTAACTAATGCATTCTGCATCTCTAATCTGCACCAGTCTCCATGACTCACAATATCTCGCTCTCTCCATCCTGAGGCCCTGCCAGCTATAGGGCCATGAGTCAGGCTGTTTAAACAGCTCATGTTTTACCAGTCTGGCAGGGAAACTAATAGCTCCATTCACAACATAATGACGGGCTGGTGACACCTGTCATGTTCAGGTGTTTGAACCATGCGACCTGCAATAGCCATTGGTCTTTCCAGGGGGAACAGAACCTGTTTGTTGTTCTCTTCACTGGCTGAACTAAAGCATGAGAACAGATTGGTTATCATACTGATGCACCTGCTCATCAAATACAGAATCCTTCTTGAACAATGGCTTCTCTCAGGAACTGAACAGATTGTTCCGTCACTGAACCCAGTATATGTGTGTATCGACGCAATCTCTTCACAGCTTCTTGTTCAAGGTATTTAGTCAGGGTTGGTGTTAAATGGGCTGTGTATTGCTTTGTGATTGATGTGCAATTGGAGAGCTGTAGGTTCCGGGGGTTTGATGGAAACAAAATACATTGGGTGTTTCAGGGCATAATTTGCCGAATGTCATGTTTTTTTTGGGGGGGGGGGGCTCACTGTAGGATATCATGAAGCATTTCCCTCCCTACATGTAGCGCAATGAGACAATCAGCCGAGTAGTCACAATCTGTCTGGAGCAAGTGGCTGTGGTCTCAATTGATTAGTGATGCTGTCTGTGTCTGTCAACCTGCCTGGAAGGCCTGAACGTTCCCCTCTAAACAAGCATCAGATTGAATGGGAGATTGTTTCAAACAGGACGGTGGAATACAGGGAGGCAGTATGAGCGTGGCATTGTCTTTTTCGGTTTACCGTGAGACCGGCCTGTATCTGGCATCAAACGTCCCTGAAACAAGGAGATGGTGAAATTAAATGGCACACTTCTCTTAAAAGCAGGGTGCTGTGTGTGTGATAAAAGATGAAGAGGTGTGACCAGGTCCATCTCCAGACAAGCTGCTCTTAGTATTCCATCCTGTCAGCCTGCTCCCTCTGTGGAATCAGAAGAAAGAACGGACGCAGAAAGAGATCTGACCTGGAGAGACGGAAGGGAAAAAACTAAATCTGGCCTTGAAAGTCTGTCTGCAATTTGACACCTCCTTTGTACTTGTTATCAGTTGTCAGCTGCTGCAGATGTCTTGGCTTTAATGGAGAACTTAATTACAATTCAGAGTCAACATGAATCAGAAGTCTTTTATGAGGTGGACGGCTCCTTGCAGGTGCTGCTGGGGGTTATTCTGAAGGAGGATTATCATTGTTTTAGCCTCCGTGGACACTTCAGTCAATGGCCACTGCAGTGTTATTAAAGATAATTAAATCGTGTCCAATGTCCAGACTGATTAAATTAGGCATACTAACAACTGAGGCCAGCGTTGTGTTAAACCGCTGAACAGAGGGGTATACTACAAACCAGGATTAATGAGTTAGCCAGCTAACTTTTGATACCCCCCCCCAAAGAGATTTTCTGTTTTATTAAGAAATCTAAACGGATACCATATGTGTTTTTGGTTGTTTGAGTCAATTAGACTATGTCCATTTCAGGTCCTGGGCTGGCGTGGTTACACGTGGTCTGCGGTAGTGAGGCCGAACGTACTGCCAAATAATCTGAGACTACATTGGATGCAGCGTATTGTAGAGAAATGAACATTCAATTCTCTGGCAACAGCTCTGGTGGATGTTCCTGTAGTCAGCATGCCAATTGCACGCTCCCTCAACTTGATATCTGCGGTGTGGTGTGATAAAACTGCACATTTTAAAGTAGTCTATTTAATTGTCCCTAGCACAAGGTGCTCCTGTGTAATGATCATGATCAGCTTGTTAATATACCACACCTATCAGGTGGATGGATTAGCTTGGCAAAGGAGAAATGCTCACTAACAGGGATGTAAACAAATTTGTGCACAATCTGAGAGAAATCAGCTTTTTGTGCGTATGGAACATTTCTGGGATCTTATTTCAGCCCATGAAACGTGGGACCAACACTTTACATGTTGTGTTTTATTTTTGTTCAGTGTAAATGAAATGCATACACAAAACAGGGCGAGCTGTATGTCAGTTCCTATCGTAGGTCTGTGTAAGGATGTATGGAATAATCCTGTTTTCTCCTGTCTCTTCCCAGGCCCAGACTGCAAGCACAGAGGAAGTTTGCCCAGTCTCAGCCCAACTCTCCCAGCACCACCCCGGTCAAGGTGTCTGATACCGCCCTGCCCGCACCCTCCGCTCACATCAGAGACATCTCCAGACGAAAACCCAAGACCGAAGATTTCCTCACCTTCCTCTGCCTGAGAGGTACAGTAACCCTGTGGTCCATGCCTCACATCTCACCTTTTCATCCACACACCCCTTCATCCACCCCCATACACACTGTCCTTCATCCTCCCACCTCACTAATTTACTCATTCAGTCAGCCACTCACTTGCCCAGTCCCCCTAGCACCATGCGTCTCGTCACCAGGCCAACACCAGGGCCCTGCTTCTCTGACCTCCGTTAGGACTAGGGCTTCAGTTCAGCAGCCACACATCTCAGGAGAGTTCCAGGCCTTCCTCCCGGCCCGCCTTTGACCTAGATCCAGGCCTAGCTGTGCAGAAGGAATAGTTCAGTCAGAGGTCCAGGTTCATTGACCCTGATAAGGCAAACACCAAACCCATTCTGTCCTCACAGGTTACACATTGGCTACAGATAATGTTTCAACAATGAATATTGAATATTGTTAACTGCACACAGTCAGCTTTGAGCACTCCCCCTCCCCCTACGCACACAACCACACAGACATCCTGGTAGAGCCAGATAACCCTGCTCCTGTACCTCAGAGCACAGAGAGGCCTGGGTTGCTCTCTGCCGCCCACCAACACAAACACGGCTAAGCTAGGCAGAACAGGGCAGCATTTCAGCTACAGGGTTCAGCTGAAATCCCACCTCCCAATCCCACCTCACTATCATGGACATGTTTCCCTTTACTCTTTACCTCAATGATGAATTGAAACACGAAAAAAGAAATGGAGAAACTGAGTGGAGTATAGCCTCACCTCAGGAACAAAGAGGATTCTTGGATGTTTTATTTTTATTTTTATGAACAACCTTGGCCTTGGCTTTTACTGATGTCTTCAATCCCAGAGAGTGTTTAACTCTGAACAGTATCTCCTCCCATCCAGCAGAACCCTCCCCGACTCATCACAACCAGAAATAGCCCTTTAGGAAGAGTAATGCCTTGATTAGATTAATTTGGTATTGCCATTAACCTCGGCTGGCAACATGAAGTAGGTTAAAACGAACTAGAATCAGCTGGGAGCTAAGAGGCCCAGAGGAGAAGAAGAGATGAAGACTCGTGTTTAAAAGCCAATGTCACTTCAATGTAACGTAATTAGCGATCAGTCAAACTGACAGGGTTGGCAGCCTTATTCTCAATGGAACATATCTGTTCTCAGAATCTTCCAGTAAATGTCTTCTATTGTTCAGGTTTTGGACAACTCCTGGATGCTATGCTAACTCCTGACCAGTTTCCTAGTGTTTTTTTTTCTCTCCCCCCCCCCACTGTGCCGCGCCTGGTTGACCGCTGCACCCCGTCTGTGGCAGCCTTATTTATAGCTCTGTTACCCGGCCGAGAGGCGGACTGATTCCTCTGCAGAGCTCATGCTGCCTTAATGGCATTTTCATACACAGGGTTGTGCTCTCTCTTCCTTCACTTTAATGGCCCGTGTGGAAGAGACCAATACATCGAGGAGACGTGCAAGAATGTCAGGGCAGCGCAGGGATGTGCATGCGCACGAGCACGGTCGGTGTCCTAGGGACAGATAGATATAGACCATAAGGCAGCAACGGTTTTTAACATTTTATTTTTCAAAGGTGCTTTTGGCCTTTTGATTTCATTCAAAGGACTTTGTACATCTGAATCCACTTTGGTGGCCCACGCTAGCTTGGTGTTACACTGATTCCACTGTAGTGGCCCAAGACCAGGCAGCAACACTTTGTATCAATTTATTTATATTTCCCCCAGAGCTGACGGAGGGGTTAGGGAGGCAAGCAGTCGGCACGCGGTCTGTTCTTCTAGCTCTGGAACAGATCAATGACGTTCCTGGTCGACATTAGAGGTCAAACGGTCATTCTGTTCAAACGGCTCCGCTCCTCTCAAATGTTTATCTTATCTGACAAACATGCCACATTTACCCAGCAAGCCCCCAGTCTGACCGCTTTAGAAAAGTGTCTGATAATAATGCGCTGGTTATGAAAGCAGGCCATTTCCACCATGATTTCACGGGGAGAAGTTTTCCTCTGTTCTGTACCGCAGCAGCAGCTTGTAATCTCCCCTGCTTATTCATCTGGGACTCGGCATCATAATGAGCTGTTTTCTTTCTCCTGATTTTTAAACAGGAACGATATATTTTTAATCCCTCTTGGGAAACTGCTGGCTGTTCTGATGCAATGTGCGACGGTCACAAAACGGAGTGAATCGGTCGTGTTTATGTGCTACGTGCCTTCTCGCATCCCTTCTTATTGCGGCGGTGGCATCCATTTGGAGGCTGGCCAGCCAGCTTGTCTCTGAGGCTGGGGTAGTAGTCCAGCCAGCCTGTCAGCTTGTGTAGGCTGTCGTAGTATGCTGTAACTCTGAGTCTGTAGCCTTGGATACAGGCAGCACAGAGCCTTGCCTGTAGTGATGGGTAGAGAGGATAATTGTTGGTAGTGGCTGTGACAATATCCACGGTTCCTCATCGCAGTTGAGCCTCTCTCTGTGTACACAAACACGCATGGCTGAGAGTGCCAGATATAGTAGATGAGTAACCCCCACTAATATGCTTGTCCAATGTTACATAACAGCTACTACTATGTGTGTGTGCCATGGCTGGCTGAGCATTGAATGTGTCTGGGTCTAGGTCGGAGGCTGCGGCCGTGGTTGTGTTTACGAAGGCAGATTTTTTTTATTAAGCCAGTGACTCCTAGAGCTGACTGGAGCCGAGGGCAGCATGGGTTAATGGATTTGCAGACATTCAGGAATGTAAATCAGAGGTGATATAATCCCCAATCCTCTCAGATTCACTCTGCTGCAGCGGCCTGTAAAACAATGTTATTGAAAAAGTCCCAGTCCGCTCTCTTCCATTCCCTCCCCTCCTCTCCACCCATCTTCTTCCTGACGAGGCAAGTGGTGAAGTATGAGGGGTTGGAGAGGGGGCAGAGTGTCTGACATGGTCTCTCCACACACTGTCTCTGTCTATGACGGGGGATTCAACCAGGGATTGGCCCTCTACTTCCATCGAAGAGGAAGGTCATACACTTGACTCAATAGCGTCTGCTCTTTTTATACACATCTTGGAACTGCTTTTCTGAGAGGCTCTAGAGATTCCGGAGGATCTTTAGGCTATACCCGAGAACCAGGAGAAGTGCTAATTTTCCTTAACATGGATGTTAGTCAGATTATACATTTGTGTCATTTTTTTCTCCGTTAAAGCTCTTGATTGGCTGTTTAAACTCCTCATTGTTTAAACTCTATTAAAGGACAATGTTTTTTAAGTCGACCATTTTGGTTGTAATTACGCCTGTCTAGTGAAAAATGACAGTCATAATGGACTCTTTCAGCCTTAATTATGATTTGACTGTGGTTCTGAGGCACATGAAAGGCCCATAATTGAGGATTGGGAGGAGGGAGGGGAACAGGCCTGGAGGGAGGCCCGGGTTATATTTCTCTGTGTCTGGGAGCTGACAGATGGAGTCTCCGCACCAGAGAGAGCGGCTGTTAAGCCCAGCACCACCCTGCTCCCCTGTCTGAGAACCACCCGCTGAAAACACAGCCTAACCATAGACCAGACACCAGTGACCAGATGAGCCAGCCCAACAGGCTTCTTCTCTCCCTCCCTCTGACTCTAGGGGTTACTGTAAATACATGGGAGTAACAGGCTTATTTTGGGCCACTGGAAAAGATTACAGGATAACATTGTCCAGTCTCATCCTCTCCTCTCTTTCTCACTTCCACACAAAGAGATCCCTCACCCATTAGGAGACCTCACCCCCATGCGCCACACCACCTCGCCAACCCCCTGTCCCCTTTCAACTCTCCGTGCCCATCTGGGCCTGCTAGCCATTGGCCCTGTGACCCCAGAGAACACAGAAATTGAAGCCATGTTGTTAATGAACGAGGTCACTTGGAGCTGATTGGGAGTTTGTTGACTCTAAGTCCCCCTGGCCTCTGTCACCAGGAGAAAGGACTAGTTTGGAGAGCTGACACAAATGTGCTACTATCACACTCCTCTGCAGTCAGTCAGTCAATCAATCACATTTATTTTTAAAGCCTTTTTACATCACAAAGTGCTTATACAGAACCGAGTTAACCCAGTTCTCTACAGCCTGGTCTTAGCCTGACCTGGAGCCGAGACTGAAACCAGCACTTCAAACCTAGTCCAGACATGACTTCTTCTCACGTTACACATTATACTCTTCTCCTAAACCTTACACAATGACCCCTAATAACAATGGACTGGCATCTCTGCTCTCTCTACATGCAGGGATAGTCAAAGTATCGAGTCACACTGGCATTTTAGTCCTGTTGTGATAAGCTTTTTATTTTTTATTATGTAACCTTTATTTAACTAGGCAAGTCAGTGATGGCCTACCAGGGAACAGTGATGGTCTACCAGGGAACAGTGATGGCCTACCGATTACAGTGATGGCCTACCGGGGAACAGTGGGTTAACTGCCTTGTTCAGGGGAAGAACAACAGATTTTTACCTTGTCAGCTCTGGGATTCGTTACTGGCCCAACGCTCTAACCACTAGGCTACCTGCCGCTCCAAAAGCTGTGTTGTATTGTGGGTACTGACTTTATTGTGCTTTTTTTTTGTAGGCCTACTAACTATTCTGATGTGCGTGTGAGTCAGAAGGCTCCGATATCACTGTAATTCATTACTGCATTCAAAGTAACCCTAACCCCATTGGCTCCCCTATTGTAACCATAACAATAAGTCGCTTATTAATGATGCTCAGCTTTAAGCACACTTTTCTGCAATAGACCAGCTCCTATCATACTGTTGATTGTATGGATTTGCATCCAATTTGATTATGTTTTGGTTTTGATCTCTGACTAATTCTAGCTTCACCACATCTAATTTCAGGTTACTCCTCGTGGCCAAATGAAGGTTAGTTAAATTTCTACCTTTTTTAAAAAGTACTTATCTAGACAAATGTTAATACACAATCATGTACAGTACCTTCGGAAAGTATTCATTTTGTTACAGCCTTATTCTAAAATGGATGAAATTGTTTCCCCCCCCCCTCATCAATCTACACATAATGACAAAGCAAAAACAGGTTTTTAGACATTTTTGCTCATTTATTAAAAAAATAACTGATATCACATTTACATAAGTATTTTCACACCCTTTACGCAGTACTTTTCTAAGTACCTTTGGCAGTGATTACAGCCTTGAGTGTTCTTGGGTATGATGCTACAAGCTTGGCACACCTGTATTTGGAGTTTCTCCCATTTTTCTCTGCAGATCCTCTCAAGCTCGATGGGGAGTGTCGCTGTTATTTTCAGGTCTCTCCAGAGATGTTTGATTGGGTTTCAGTCCGGGCTCTGGCTGGGCCACTCAAGGACATTCAGACACTTGTCCCGAAGCCACTCCTGCATTGTCTTGCCTATGTGCTTAAGGTCGTTGTCCTGTTGGAAGGTGAACTTTCGCCAGAGTCTGAGGTCCTGAGTGCTCTGGAACAGAGAGATCCTTGATGAAAACCTGCATTTCGCTCCTTTCATCTTTCCCTCGATCCTGACTAGTCTCCCAGTCCCTGCCACTGAAAAACATCCCCACAGCATGATGCTTCCACCACCATGCTTCACCGTAGGGATGTTGCCAAGTTTCCTCCAGACTTGGCATTCAGGCCAAAGAGTTAAATCTTGGTTTTATCAGATCCGAGAATCTTGTTTCTCATGGTCAGAGTCCTTTAGGTGCCTTTTGGCAAGCTCCAAGTAGGCTGTCGTGCCTTTTACTGAGGAGTGGTTTCTGTCTGGCCACTCAACCATAAAGGCCTGATTGGTGGAGTGCTGCAGAGATGGTTGTCCTTCTGGAAGGTTCTCCCGTCTCTACAGAGGAACTCGAGAGCTCTGTCAGTGACCATTTGGTTCTTGGTCACCTCCCTGACCAAGGCCCTTCTCCCCCAATTGCTCAGTATGGCCGGGAGGCTAACTCTAGGAAGAGTCTTGGTGGTTCCAAACTTCTTCCATTTAAGAATGATGAAAGCCACGGTGTTCTTGGGGACCTTAAATGCTGCAGAATTATTTTGGTACCCTTCCCCAGATCTGTGCCTCAACACAATCCCGTCTCAGAACTCTACGGACAATTCCTTGGTTTTCTGAAATGCACTGTCTACTGTGGGACCTTATAAAGACAGGTGTGTGCCTTTCCAAATCATGTCCAATCAATTGAATTTACCACAGGTGGACTCCTATCAAGTTGTAGAAACATCTCAAGGAGGATTAATGGAAACGGGGTGCACATGAGCTCAATTTAGAGTCTCATAGCAATGGGTCTGAATACTTATGTAAATAACTTATTTCTGTTTTTTTATTTGTAATGTGCCAAAATGTCCGAACCTGTTTTTGCTTTGTCATGATGTGGTATTGTGTGTAGATTGCTGTAGGCTGTAACGTAACAAAATGTGGAAAAAGTCAATGGGTCTGAATACTTTCCGAAGGCACTGTATTTCCCACTGTCATTAGGAATGAGCATTTTTATTATATATACTGTGACATGAAAATGTAATGATTGACAACACAAACATCTTAACTTAGGTCTAATCAAAGCTCATTGGAGACCATTACAACGGTTTAAACCGATAAACCACAATGGAGACCGCTGATGCATACAAACCAGCTTTCTTTTCCTCTGGTGTCTCTAATGGCTGCAAGAGGCCAGACCCTAGTCCTAAAGCGGTTCCTAGTCCTACGAAGGACTGGGACCTCCGCCAGCTGGCCATAGAACTGCTTTCTCTGTGCTCCGCGTCAGGGTTCTGCAACTTGCGGCCGACGGGCAGAATTTGGCCAGCGGGTGACTTTATTTGGCCACCCAAATTTTCTGCGCAAATATTTTATTGTTGGACATAAAACACTGTAAAACATTTGTGTTAGGAAAGGGTTCCTAATGTTTGATATACTCAGTGTATTTGATCGTGTACAAATACTTTTAGTAGTGTATGTGGACACCTGCTTGTTAAATCTCATTCCAAGGTCATGGGCATTAATATTGAGTTGGTCTCCCCTTTGCTGCTATAACAGCCTCCACTCTTCTAGGATGGCTTTCCACTAGATGTTGGAACATTGCTGCGGGGACTTGCTTCCATTCAGCCACAAGGATTAGTGAGGTCGGGCACTGATGTTGGGCGATTAGGCCTGGCTCGCAGTCTGCGTTCCAATTCATCCCAAAGGTGTTCGATGGGGTTGAGGTCAGGGTTCTGTGCAGGCCAGTCAAGTTCTTCCACACCGAGCTCAACAAACCATTTCTGTATGGACCTCGCTTTGTGCACAGGGGCGTTGTCATGCTGAAACAGGAAAGGTCCTTCCCCGAACTGTTGCCACAAAGTTAGAAGCACAGAATCGTCTAGAATGACATTGTATGCTGTAGCATGAAGATTTCTCTTCACTGGAACTAAAGGGCCTAGCCCAAACCATGAAAAACAGCCCCAGACCATTATCCCTGCTCCACCAAACTTTACAGTTAGCACTATGTATTGGGGCAGGTAGCGTTCTTGTGGCGTCCGCCAAACCCAGATTCGTCCGTTGGACTGCCAGATGGTGAAGCGTGATTCATCACTCCAGAGAACGTGTTTCTACTGCTCCAGAGTCCAATGGCAGCGAGCTTTACACCACTCCAGCCGACGCTTGGCATGCACATGGAGGTATTAGGCTTGTGTGTGGCTGCTCAGCCATGGAAAGCCAATTCATGATTCTCCCGACTAGCAGTTATTGCGCTGACGTTGCTTCCAGGGGCAGTTTGGAACTCGTTAGTGAGTGTTGCAACCGAGGACGGACGATTTTTACGAGCTTCAGCACTCGTCGGTCCTGTTCTGTGAGCTTGTGTGGCCTACGACTTCGCGGCTGAGATGTTTCTCAGAACAGGGCAAACGGGCTCTAACCAGAATAGAAAGACGAGTGGAAGGCCCTGGTGCACAACTGAGCAATAGGACAAGTAAATTAGTGTCTAGTTTGAGAAACAGACACCTCACGTCCTCAACTGGCAGCTTCATTAAATAGTACACGCAAAACACCAGTCTCAACGTCAATAGTGAAGAGGCGACTACGGGATGCTGGCCTCCTTGGCAGAGTTTCAAAGAAAAAGCCATATCTCAGTCTGGCCAATAAAAATAAAAGATTAATATGGGCAAAAGAACACACACACTGGACAGAGGAACTCTGCCTAGAAGACCAACATCCCTTAGTTGCCTCTTTACTGTTGACGTTGAGACTGGTGTTTTTGTGGGTACTATTTAATGAAGCTGCCAGTTGAGGACTTGTGAGGTGTCTGTTTCTCAAACTAGACACTCAAATGAACTTGTGCACTGGGGCCTCCCACTCTCTCTATTCTGGTTAGAGCCAGTTTGCCCTCTTCTGTGAAGGGAGTAGTACAGTGTTGTACGAGATCTTCAGTTTCTTGGCAATTTCTCGCATGGAATAGCCTTCATTTCTCAGAACAAGAATAGACTGGTGGGTTTCAGAAGAAAGGTCTTTGTTTCTGGCCATTTTGAGCCTGTAATCAAACCCACAAATGCTGATGCTCCAGATACTCAACTAGTCTAAAGCAGGCCAGTTGTATTGCTTCTTTTTTCAGAACAACAGTTTTCAGCTGTACTAACATAATTGCAAAAGGGTTTTCTAATGATCAATTAGCTTTTTAAAATGATGAACTTGGATTAGCTAACACAACTTACCATTGGAACACAGGAGTGATGGTTGCTGATAATGGGCCTCTGTACGCCAATGTAGATATTCCATAAAAAATCTGCCATTTCCAGCTACAATAGTCATTTACAACATTAACAATGTCTACACGGTATTTCTGATCAATTTGATGTTATTTTAATGGACAAAAAATGTGCTTTTCTTTCAAAAACAAGGACATTTCTAAGTGACCCCAAACTTTTGAACTGTGTGTATGTCAGTGCAAGGTTTGAAATTATGTTTTAGTCAAATTATATATGTTTGTGCTTCTTGCAGTCTGAAACTATTTCTAATTATGTTTCGCCCCCCTGACCATCCGCTCAAGAAAAAATCTGCCCGGGACTCAATCTACTTGTGGATCCCTGCTCCAGGGGTTATAGGTGAACTACGGGTGTGGGACCACATAAGGACCTATACACTGTCAACACTATTAGTATTCCACACCCTATGAACCTTCTATTGCAGTGTTAAATCGTTCATATCAACATACCTATGACTCACCTGTATTTATTCAATTATCTAGTGTGTGTTCCCAGTGTCCCATAATGCACCGGTCGCACTCCTATATAATTTGAGAGACACTGGAACATGGTGCAGACAATGGCACTTGTTATGCATGTTAACACAGGAGCGCAAGGAAAAGGAGGGAGAGGAGATTTAATATCACCTGTTTATTTATTTTTTTACATTTTCTGGGATACTGTGATTTTACAGTACTGGTGTTTGCCAGCACATTACACTCTGTCAGAAGGCTGCAGTAGCTCTCCTCTCCTCATAACTGCTTGGTAGGTTCTCACTAGTTTTAACACTGTTCTCTCTCTCTGTTCTCTCTCTCCTAGGGTCGTCAGCGTTGCCCAGTAACATGGCGTACTTTGGGACCTCTCAGGATGAAGATGCGCTGGATGATGAAGAGGAGTACGAGGATGTGAAGCCAGACGTCAGCGTGGCATCTACTTCCTGTCAGTCCACGCCCAGGAAGGGCAAACCCCAAGGGAAACACACCGTCAATGGCCACGGTACGACAATGTCTTTTTTCTTACCTAACCTCAATGCTAACCCTACGAAACTATCCTCTCTCTCTCTCCTTCTCACCCACCCAACCCCGAACCGCCCGGGAAACACGCTGTCAACAGCCACGGTGTGACGCTTCAGCCGTCATACTGCCAGCTCCCTTAGTCTCTATAGAACTCTGTACATGCAGTACAGCACAGTACCACACCACACTCTGACCAATCACAACAGACATTTAACACTGACCAATCATGGTTGAGGGCTGAAGGGAAACAGGTGGATTGGTTCCAATGGACCTAATGTGCACAAGAGGCCCACACGGTTAGAGCTGTCTGCAACCGAGCATGGCTGAGTTAGGGATGGATGGAGGGAGGTAGGGAGAGCATGGAGACTGAGGAACTCACATGGGAGTGTGGCAGGGAGCATTCCATCTTTCCACTCCAATTAACACTAGGAGGGAACAGCGGTAACAAGGTGTTTATGCATTCAGCTCACAGCTGGCCAGGGAGGAGGGGAACAGGGATGGAAAACAAGGAGCACACACCCCAAAGCTCCACCGCTCTCTCTCTCTCTCTCACACACACACACACACACACACACACACACACACACACACACACACACACACACACTGTGTGTGGTTCTGAGGGGAGCTTGTCTTAATGAAACACGTCATGTTAAAACACAATGTGTCAGTGGTGATGAAGGCTACAAGCAGGCAAAGCCACGCAATAAATAGCTACATGTTATCAGTGGCACATGCTTGGTGTTGCTCAGCAACTTTCAGTGGTTATTATAGAAACACACACACACACTTGTAAGTACAGTGCTATGTTCCTGACTTTGTAGTCCTCCTCCCTGTGAAACCAGATCCACCAGCCCAGGCAATCCCCATGGAAACAAGGCCAGTGTTCTTAGTTCCAAGTATCTTAAACGCCTGTCTGCCAGTAGTGTTAGGCCTAGACCGTAAGTACCTGAGAAGCCTGTCTGCCAGTAGTGTTAGGCCTAGACCGTAAGTACCTGAGAAGCCTGTCTGCCCAGTAGTGTTAGGCCTAGACCGTAAGTACCTGAGAAGCCTGTCTGCCAGTAGTGTTAGGCCTAGACCGTAAGTACCTGAGAAGCCTGTCTCCCAGTCAGTGGCGATTTTTAGCATGTAAATCTGGGTTGGGAAAACACTTCTTTTTTTTTTTTACATGCATGCCAGCAAAGCCACTAGACAGTACATGAATTGCACTATAATGGTGACAAACTGTTATGGCCTACATGAAGCTGAACCAACAGCAGAGCACCAACAGCAGTCCCAACACCATACCACCGCTACACCTGGCTATCAGCGGAGCCTTGTCTGGCAGACAATTCAGCCTCATTTTACTGCCTTTCAAAAAAACATAGCTCATAAGGTGGACTTAAACAAATGTGGTTTCTACTGACAATTGAGATGTACAAACTATGGCATAAGGGGACAACGAGCGTGTAAGAGGCAATCCGTAATTTCGATTAAGACATTCATGAGTGAGCTAGGACGGACGTAGTCAATATAACCATTTGTTCAGTACTTTTGAAATGTACAGCGACAATTTATAACATGGGCTCATGGGCTACTAACATCTTACTACCCAACATACACTTAGTATTATTTTCTTAGCTACAGTATACATATCGCCCTGGCATATCACATCATTTATGCATTTATACAAGATATTTTTGGACTCGCCTTGTTGTGCTGTGCTCCCTTGAACAGGAAGGTGATGCGTCGCTCCTTTGTGGGAACATTTTGTCATCAAAGTCTGGCATTCTCTTGATTTATGGTGCTTTCAAGATAACTGGGTACTCGGGGGGGGGGGACAAGGTCGAATCATGATGACGCAAGTGATCATCAGCTTGGAGCTCTAGAAAGAGGCCCCAGTTATCGACTTGAATTTGCGATTTCCAACTTGTTGTAATGTGTATGTTCAATGGCCGATGAGCACCGATACATTTTATCTATAATTTCTCTTCATATGACAAGGATTGAAAAGGATTTGCCAGTAGATTGTCGACTTGATTAATGACTGCTTGTTTGCTAGCTAAGATTCTGAAAGTATCAGTCCAATCAAAGCTACTGTACATATGTGATTTGACATCATTTTATTTGTGGCCAATGACCTTGAGCCGCTTTGGTTGGGTTCTTCTAATGTAACTCTATGGCAGCACCCAAGGGGCTTGAATTTGACCATTACCCGTAGATGTCGCAGTGACGTAGTTTCCACATGAATGACTGAACCCTGAGCCAATCATGGTGCAACTAAAGAACATTACCAACCCCAACGCTACGTATTTTACTCTGGCTGCCCCACCACGGAAGGCACTGAGTTAGGCTGAAACACCTGCATTTTCGAGCTGCCTTTCTTCAGAAAGTAAAAAAGAGACCAAGTTTGTATGCAGCTTTATTAACTCAATGATTATTACTTTTACATTGTTTGCAAACTGATATGTGACGTATTAATGCCAAATTAACATGCAAAACAGGCACACAAAAAAGACTGGTCGCCACTGCTCCCAGTACAGTTTTAGGCCTGGTCTGTAAGTACCATAGAAGCCTGTATCCCAGTACAGTATTATACCTGGCCAGTACACTACACTATAAGGCCGTGTGTCAGATGTGACACTTTTAACATGTAGCGTGGGCAGGACTTCAGTAGTTTATTTGAGCTGCTGTGCACAGAGCGAGAAATCATAGAGCTCTGCTTTCATTACCCTGCACCTTGCTAACCCCAACCATGTTTACATTTTCTAAATTAAACACCTTTTTATTGAGTTCAGTTTTCCAGTAGCTTTTCAAAACGCTGAAGGGACTTAGACAGACGGGGGGAGAGAACGAACCGTGTCGTTTTATAAACGCCAGCGACTGTTGATATTAAAATAGTGAACCTCCATAAAATATAAAGAGAGCTATTGAATGTGTTAATTGGAATGGTTCAGCCGGCTGATGTCAATGATTCTGCTCTCGTCTGAGGTTAGCAGGGCTGGAGTCTGGTGTTTGACCAATATAATGTTCACCACAAGTCACTGTACAAGACTGGAGGAAATATTTCATTGAAATGATCAATTCTTGTTAAAGTTTTAATATACAGTGCCTTGAGAAAGTATTCACAACCCTAGACTTTTTCCACATTTTGTTACAGCTTGAATTTGAAATGGATTAAATGTAGTTTTTTTTGCTCACTGGCCTACACACAATACACAATAATGTCAGTGGAATTGTTTTTTTTTGTTGTTTTTTACAAATGAATTACTAAAGAAAAGATGAAATGTCTTAAGTCAATAAGTGTTCAACCCCTTTATGGCAAGCCTAAACACTTTCAGGAGTAAAACATTGCTTAAGTCCCATAAGTTGCATGTACTCACATTGTGTGCAATAATAGTGTTTAACATGATTTTTGAAATACTTCCTCATCTCTGTACCCCACACATATAATTGTCTCTAAGGTCCCTCAGTCGAGCAGTGGATTTCAAACACAGATTCTACCACAAAGACCAGGGAGGTTTTCCAATGCCCCATAAAGTTGGGCACCTATTGGTAGGGTAAACATAAAAAAGCAAACACTGAATATACCTTTGAGCATGTTGACGTTATTAATTACACTTTAGATGGTGTATCAATACACCCAGTCACTACAAAGATACAGGTGTCCTTCCAAACTCTGTTGCCAGAGAGGAAGGAACCGCTTAGGAATTCACTGAGGCCAATGGTAACTTTAAAAACAATTTAGAGTTGAATGGCTGTGATGGAGGAAAACTGAGGATGGATGAACAACATTGTAGTTACTCCACAACACTAACTTAATTGACAGAGTGCAAAGGAGGATGCCTGTACAGAATAAAAACATTCCAAAACATGCATCCTGTTTGCAACAAGGCACTAAAATAATACTGCAAAAAATTGTGGCAAAGCAATTCACTTTTTTGTCCTGAATACAACACATTACAGGGTAACGTTCTCCATATTTTCAAGCATAGTGGTGGCTGCATCATGTTATGGGTATGCTTGTAATCATTAAAGACGGGAGTTTTTCAGGATATAGAAGAAACGGAATGGAGCTCAGCACAGGTAAAATCCTAGAGGAAAACCTGGTTGTCTGCTTTCCACCAGACACTGGGAGATGAATTCACCTTTCAGCAGGACAATAACCTAAAACACAAGGCCAAATCTACACTGGAGTTGTTTACCAAGAAGACATTGCATGCTCCTGAGTGGCAGAGTTAAAGTTCTGACTATAAATATGCTTAAATCTATGGCATGACCTGAAAATGGTTGTCTAGCTATGATCAACAACCAATTTGACAGGACTTAAAGCATTTTGAGAACAATAATGGGCAAATGTTGCACAATCCAGGTGTGGAAAGCTCTTAGACTTACCCAGAAAGACTCACAGCTGTATTCTCTGCCAAAGGTGCTTCTATTTACTTATGTAAATTAGATGTATATATTTCATTTTCAATACATTTTGATAAACATGTTTTCACTTTTTCATTATGGGGTATTGTGTGTAAATGGGTGAGACGTTTGTATTTAATCAATTTTGAATTCAGACTGTAACACAACAGAATGTGGAATAAGTCACGGGGTATGAATACTTTCTGAAGGCACTGTAAGCCAGCAGTATCCCTTCTACACTGCCCTGAAATCATATTTTCTCTGTTGGTCCGGTGTTCAATCTCCTAAGCCGATCTAAGATCATCTTTCTTTCCTGTTGGTTCAGTGTTGAACGGCCCCAGCAAGGCGCCCCGAGACAGCCCCAAGCCCAGAGGGAAGGAGTGGGTGCAGGTGAGAGAGCGCAGTGAGAGGGCCGAGGCCCGGAGGGAGCATGCCCTCAGCCAGCTAGAGGCTACAGCCAGGGGCCACACCCTACCCAGGGGCCACACTACCAACGGACTGCCCCACAGGAGGGCCGCGGAGGAGCTCTGCAAGCAGGTACTGTATCATACTTCATCTATACCTGAACAGTATGCTTCGTTGATTTGGCTAATATGTAACTCTCTATAATGGTCATAAAGATGGCTGACCAGCATGCCTCAGTAGCCACCAGGCACGTGATTAAAGAGCAGACATTATCGTCATTAGAAGAGCAGTAATGTGTTATGATAAAAAAAGATTATACATTAATAGAGTAACATAATAGCAGCATGCTCAGTGTTGTGTGAAATCCCTGAGCTCCTCTCCTCCCTTTGTCTCTGTGTAATGATTGTATTTCAGTCTGCTACTATATTTAGTACTGAGGCTGGGTTGTGAAAGCTGCCTTCCTGTCCAAGACGTTCCGTTGGTTTAAAATAGCTCTACTAAGGAGGAGAGGTCGGGAGGAGGATGGAGAGTAACTTTGACTCGGCTCAAAAAGCACATTGTGCTTCTGACAATTGCGTGAACTAGTCAGAATGGAGTGCTGGGTGCTTTGCCTCGTCAGAGAGGGTAGCATCAAGACTAGCAGCTCTCCCAGACGGCCAGCAGACGGGGCCGAGCCATGCTGTCTCATGTTGATGCCGGGCCTGTCGGTTTTAAGTGCTGCCAACTGACTAATTAAGGAACAATGAATCTCAATGAGCAGGGGAGAGCCAAGACAAACTACGCTCAAGTTATTGGCCTTTGTTCTATCCCCCCTCCCTCTGTCCTCCTCTCTCTCTGCTTTCTCTCTCCTTTCGCTCTCTCCTTCTGATTAATCCCCCCCCCCTCTCTCTTTCTCCTCTCACTCTTTACCTCTGTTCATATGTTATGCTGGCAGATTTACCATCCTTGGCAACAGAGCTCCAATCATTTTGAGGGATTAGCATTTTGTGTTTTCTGATATTAACTGTGAGTGCAGCAGTAGGCTGATGTCCAATCCCATAGCCGAAAGCATCGCGATCAGGATCCTTATCTGTGGAAGGGAATCAGCCATAGGTTAAAGGTTATCATACAAGAACCCAATGGCCCTGTTGTACAGCAGTTAGAGTAAGCCAGAGTCATGATGTTCTATGAGATCCGGACTGAGGAATGTTAATGGCGCAGGAATATTGGGCTACTGCTCCGGTCTCCTGTTGACCTTTCTGTCTCAGTTTAAAAGTCAATATTCTGAAGGCTATTCATGAAGACTAAGGCCACATCTTTTCAGCTATCACGTTGGTTTGTTTGTGTGTGTCTGTTTCTCTAAGCACTGGAAGGGTTACGTTTCCAGCTCCACTTCCTGATCCAGTCTGTTTATATTGTTTTGTTGAGATGGATCCAGTCTGTTCCTATAAGCAGCTGAGTTGCAGATGTTCCATGTGAATCTTCTTGCCATCCTGCAGATTGGCTAAAGCRACACATGATGTCATCCTGACCCATCCCCCGCCACCCCCCTCTTCCCACTCACGTGTGACCAAAATCCACTTCAGAGGGTTGGCTGTGGTTCTGTTCTCGTTCTCTCTCTCCACCTCTCACCTCTGTTTCCGGCACTGATTTTTCTCCTTAGTTCTCACCAGTCTTTTGGTGCTTTCTACAGTAGCATTTGGGGCCTTCTCCTGCTCCATGGGGCTGGGATGTAGCCTGTCTTCTCTCTCCCTCTCCTCTGTCTCAGACCAGACTATTACAGTGCAAGGCCAGGGCTCACGTGCACACCAACCCTCAAGGCTTGTGCAGCAGCGCAGTGCCAGTGAGCTCTCTAGTGGTGAAACTAAAGTAGACCGCCACCCAGCCCGCTGTGCCTTTTTGTCAGCATATCTGTTCAGTCACAGTTGGCTGACTGGCTTTCTGTTTCTATTASTTTGGTCTTCGAAGCCAAACGGATGAGTTTGACCCTAAAGGAAGGTGTTGTTTAAATTCTGCAGACAGAAGTCTTAAGAATCTTATTTAATCTTTGGTTATGACCCTAACCTTCTAGAGTTCTAGAATCTGATGTGTTCGTTGGTTCTTGGCGTGACGTTTCGAGCCCCTGGCAGACGTCACGCTACGTTTAGACATCATCACTCAGGCCTGCCGGGGCGACGCCTTCTTTCTCTCTCTAAAATACAAAGGGGCTTTATTGGCATGCGAAACGGGTTTACGTTGCCTAAGCAAGTGAAATAAATAAAAGTTATAACTCAAAACCGATCAGTAACATTGCACTCTCTAAGGTTTGAAAATGATAGACATTTCAAGTGGTATATTATCCGCTATGTACAGTGTGTTAGCAATGTGCAAATAGTTGTAGTACGAATAGTAGGCGAAGATAAATAAACAAATCAATGATTGGTGATATTTACAATGTTTGTTTGTTTGCTTCACTGGTTGCCCTTTTTCTCATGGCAACGGGACACATCTTGCTGCTGTGATTGCACACTACSGTATTTCGCCTAACAGATATGGGAGTTGATCAATGTTAGATTTTTTTATTTTTTTAAATATATTCGTTGTGGGTCCATAGGATCTGTGGGAAATGTGTATCTCCTAAGGTGGTCATACATTTGGCAGGCGGTTAGGAAGTGCAGCTCAGTTTCCACCTCATTTTGTGGGCAGTGTGCACGAAGCCAGTCTTCTCTTGAGAGCCAGGTCTGCCTATGGCGGCCTCTCTCAATAGCAATGGATTTTCTTAATTTTGGGTCAGTCACTGTGGTCAAATATGCTCTGTTTTTGTTGGTTGATTCTTTCCAGTGTCAATTAGTTATCTTTTTGCCTTTTCATCATTTGGTTGGGTCAAATTGTGTTGCTGTCCTGGGGCTCTGTGGGGTCTTTGTGAACAKYCCCAGAACCAGCTGGCTGAGGGGCCTCTTTTCTAGGTGGATCTCTCTGTAGGTGAGGGCTTTGTGATGGAATGTGTAGGCATTCTGTGTGTGTCTCTTGTCTCCTCTCTCTGTTGCCTCTCTCGCTGTCAACTCCCCTCTCTCTCTCCCCTCCCTTCTCCCCCCTCTCGCTCTCCATCCTTCCTTCTCTGTATTTTTCCACTGTTGGAGTGGAAGGGGACAGGATTGATGAAGGGGGTCACATTTCACTCCCCTTATCTTTTAATAGCCTCTCTTTGTGTTGGCTGCACCTGATAGGAATACAATACAGCTGCGGCCCTGCTTCAAACGCAGCCGTCAAGCCTGCTGTCACCTYCCTCTGGCACCTCGCTGGTTCGATAACGCCATCCTCTCATCTCCTCTGCATAGTTCGCTTACAGCAGGATGCTTCAGCAGGGCTACTAGGTTCACTTACAACAGGGTGCTACTCAAACTGAGGGATRCAGTGGGAAGAACAGCAGAGCAGCTAGTGGGGTCTAAGCAGAAAGCTGGTGTGCAGCTGCCAGAAACCCCAATGTATCCGTCCCAGAGTCTCAGTCCAGACATCCCCTCTGTTTTGACTACACACACCGTTTCCATTTTACTAGACACACACATGTATATTAACATGAATGAAGTTTGTTCCTGTTCATGTTGATGCTAGTCTATCATGTTCTGGGGAGGGTGGTTTGGGGCAACACTAAAACTAGGGCAAGTAAACAACATGACGGGAGAGAGGGAACTGAGAGAAGGAGTCGACTCTGCTTCTTCCGCTGGTGGGTCTGGGTGGCTTCATTCCCCCAGCGGCCATTAGCCAGTGAGGTCCCCGACGTAACCCAAACTACCTACATTAGAGCTCACATGTTCAGCAGRGGTTCTCAGATCTGCAACAAAAAAAAACGTATTTTCGCCATTTTAAAGAGCTTAAAGAAACCATACCAAATAAAACTGTCTTTCTGCTGGGATGGGGTTTCAAGTAGTAACCCATTTTATGTAGTGTTTTGTACATACAGCAGTTGGCTCTGAAGTGAACMTCACTCTTCATGTTAGGGCCGGGATGGCTTTTTCATCTGTTGTTGAAGCTGATTGATCTGTTTTTTGCCCTGTGAGAAGAGTGTTTGTTTATAACTAGCTGATTTGAAAGTACAGCAACCCTGTATAGGCTTTAATGAATGGCAGCAATTTCTGCATAGCATTTAGTTCTAACCCTAACTCTTTACTTTTATAGCTGTTTCAGCGTGTTAATGTTTGCTTGGAGTTTTTACTTCAATGTGAAGCTCCAGCTCCTGAGAGTGTGTGTTAGTGCAGGGATTCTGTGTTCTATGTTGCTGCACTACAGTATGTGAATAAACAACTCCATGTTTCTGGTCTCTCTCTCTCGCCTCCCACTCTCAGGTCTCTAAAGTGAACGGAGTCACACGGGTGTCCCAGACAGGCAGGCACACGGCTGGTGCCAAAAAAACGAAAGACTTCAGACTGCCGTCCAAAACTGTGAATGGCCTCGTCACATACACCAAAGGAAAACGAGAACTGGTGAAGAAAACCAAACTGAACAAGCGCAAACACAGCACTGCTGCTACCCATAGAGCCCATAGCAACAATCGCCACCACAACCACCTCCAGCGCCACCAGCGACTCCCCCTCTCCAACTCAGGAAAAGCCCAGAATAGCAAAGCAAAAACAAGCAAACAGGTGCTATTATCCAATGGGGTGCACAAGGTGACCAACGGGGGCGGAGTGCGCCTCAACGGGCACCTCTGTRCCAAGCAGGAGGTGGGCAGGCAGGGGCGTGAGGGACTGAGGAACTCCAAGCGGAGGCTGGAGGTGGCGGTGGCTGCCATCGGGGCGGTGGCTGACTCCCAGGGTAAGTTGGTCGTCCTGGAGACTAACCGCAACCGTAAGAAGACCAAACAGAACCATAGCAGCCCTCTGGAGACACGCAGTAAGAAAGCATGTCAGGGCAAGGCCTCGGTCCCTAACGGACACATTGTCATGGAAACCACCCCTCCCCCCTCCCTGCTAGCCCCACCCCCTCCCTCCACACCACTAGCCAATCCAGAGCCAGGGCGTCAGCGGCCCAAGCGAGCGTCAGCCGGCAAGTTGATGTTCATCAGACAAGCACAGCACCGGGCGCAGGCTGCCTCTAACCCTAACCACACCCACACCCTTAACCGCTCAACTACCTCAGAGTCCCCTGGCCACACCCCCGGGCATACCCCTCACAAACCAGCAGAGCCCCGACCTGACAGGGAGTGGGAAAGGGAGAAGGAGAGGGCGGAGAGGAGCAGGGCGAGCTGGGCAGCGTTGGGTGAGGCACCAGAGTTCAGTCCCACCCAGCGGGAGTTCCAGGACCCCCTGGTGTACCTGGACTCTGTGCGGGAGGGGGCGGAGCCCTGCGGACTGTGTCGGGTGGTTCCCCCGGCTGACTGGCGCCCAGAGTGCAAACTGAACGATGAGATGCGCTTTGTGACCCAGGTGCAGCGCATCCACAAGCTAGGCCGTCGCTGGGGCCCTAACGTACAGAGGCTAGCCTGCATCAAGAAGCACCTCAAATCTCAGGGCATCACCATGGAAGACCCACCACTCATCGGTGAGTCTAACTCAGACTGTCCCTACTTTACCAGCAACACAACCCTAACACTGGTCATCAGTTAGTCAGACACACTCACATAGGCTGGACGACTGTCGCAAAACGGACCTCTTTAGCAAACATCACAAAAATTGGGTATCGACAGTATTGACAATCCAATAAAATGTTTGTTGCATTCCACCAACCGTATCTGGTATTTATACTGTGAGGTCAATATCAATGTTCAGATGTGGCCTGTATGTCTGAGACAATAAAACTATACCCAGCAGCTTGTCTGTCACTTTAGATCTCTCACTCAGCAGCTTGATGTGTTTTAAACAGCCTCAAGCCCAGTCAGTCTATATGGCTGAAATAAATGTTTACTGAATCGGTTTGAGAATACGGCCGATGTAGTGCTATCATACTACTGCACTGTTGGAGCTAGGAACACAAGAATTTCGCTACACCCGCRATAACATCTGCTAAATATTTGTATGTGGCCAATTTGATTAGATCATTACTGTAGGAGTGTTAAACTCACGGCCATAGACCCTAACCCATCTCTCTCTCCCCAGTCGGCTGTGGGTTTAGGGTTAACTCTATCTGACCCCATAAATCTGTCTCTTCCCCCCAGGTGGCTGCGAGGTGGACCTGGCTCGGTTCTTCCAGCTGATTAATGACATGGGCGGCATGCAGCAGGTTATGGACCTGAAGAAGTGGAGTAAACTGGCTGATCTGCTGCGGATCCCCAAGTCAGCCCAGGACCGTCTAGCCAAGCTGCAGGAGTCCTACCTCCAGTACCTGCTGTCCTATGACTCTCTGTCCCTAGAGGAGCACCGGCGCCTGGAGAGGGAGGTGCTGCAGGAGAAGGAGGGCCTGGAGCGTCGCAGGGGGCCCCTGGAGGGCCACACAGACAGGAGCCTGACCCTGCCACGCTACGAGCCCAAGAACGGGCTGGCCGGCAGTCTGGTGCAGCACAGCAACGGTCAGCTGTGCAGCCGGCTGAAGGAGCTGGACAGTCAGCAGCTCAAGGTGGGACGCCGGAGGCTGTTCTCTCAGGAAAAGAGGAATGGGGAAATGACACAGCAGGAGGAAGATGAGGATGAGGAGAAGGGGGTTCTCAGTGACCAGCACAAGTGTATTTACAAGGTGATGCAAGGGCAACAACTTTGCACATCCTTTTTAAATGAGTGTTTTTGTTCATTACTCTCATGCTCTGCTCATGCTACAAGAGGAAGGGAAACCTGGTAGTGCAGCTCCAGTCTTCCTGTTTGTCTGCCTGCTCTGTTGTTCTAGCTGATGGAATGTAGGTCAGTGCTGAGCTGGGTGAAATGGACCCACAGACAGCAGGCCACTGCCTCTCTACTCAACAACGTTCTGCTCTGCCTCTGTTACCCCTGCCCAAACATTGAGACACACACACACACACACACACACCACAGCTTCGTGACCCAGATGTTGCCCCTGCTGCTCTTCTCATGGAAGAGCCTGAGTGTGATGTTGTGCATGTTGTTTCTAACTGTCTCCTTCCTCTGAACCTGCTGCATGTCTGATCATGACATCTCAAACACTGTTCTAGTCTGGATTCCATTTCAATCTTTTCCCTCTTTTTCTTGTAACCAAATCCACAACACAAGCAGACCCATGAGATGTGAGTTCAGTACAGTAACCTAGCTCTCACATAGAAGAGGGGTGAGGAGAGGGTGTCTTTCAGCGGGGTATTAAATCCAGGGACGGTACAGGCAGATTTATAGACTATCAACACCCCTCCATTCTGAGGAGGTGTCCCGGCGAAGGTTCATATTAACTACAGTCAAGCTCGGAAGCTTTCAGGACAGACATGCAGCTGCAGAGACTTGGAATACAGTACACTGAGGTCTTCTAGTCTTTMCTTTCATTTTTCATTGCAGAATTATGCCCTGGTGGTATGTATATGTTTCTCTTCAAGGCTCGTCTATAGGATGGCGTTTGCGTTTACAGGGTACCTGACTTTGTTTGATGCTAGCTGTACTATCCTGATGTGGCTTCTCTTGTTGCAGGGGAAATCTGTATCTCTCACCAACTTCTTCAGGATAGCCAGGAACACCATGATCATGTGCTTTAACAAAGAGCCTGGGGCTGCTGAGGTCGAGGTAAGAATGGAACTAGTCTCAATCCCTACTGGCTTCATGTAGAGGTCAGCTCACTACTGTAGCATGCCATTGACCTCCATTTATTAGTCACTGTACCTTTTGTTTTGTTCAGTACGCAGATGTATCTATCACTTCTCCTATTTGTCTTCCTTTACAGCAAGAATACTGGAGGATAGTGGAGCAGAGGCACTGCCATGTGGCAGTGCATTATGGGAAAGTGGACACCAACACACACGGAAGTGGCTTCCCCGTGGGAAAGTCAGAGCCATTTTCTAAGTAAGAAACCCAATGTCATCACACCCTAAACACAGTAATACGTGGCGTAATAACCATAGGTTAAAAATATATCTCTTGACTGGCCACTGTGTTAATGACTGTTCTCTCTGTTTCAGACATGAGTGGAACCTCACTGTCTCCCTAATAATTCTGGATCCATTCTGCGGCATCTGGAGCTGTGCCCGGTGAGATTTCTAACCCGTCGTCCTACACCCTGAGGCACACGTCTTTCTGAGACAATGTGATGCCTGTTGTGGTGTCTGCTATTGTAAAATGGACTTTCTCTCTCCCCGTAGGGGTCACCATTCCTTGGCTGAACATTGGCATGGTCTTTTCTACCTCATGCTGGTCTCGAGACCAAAACCGCCTTCCATACATTGATTACTTACACACTGGTGCTGACTGCATTTGGTAAGTATCTCCTAACATGACCACCTCTGGGTTTCTTTCTCCTCACAGGTACATGTGTACTGTGCAAGGACATTACAAGATGTGTGGTTTTTCTAAGGTGACATGGAATATGTGATATAAAGCATACTGCCATTGTAACTCGGATCAGACTTATTAGCTGATCAAATCCACCTTCATGAACACACGCCAGTCTTTTGAAAATATGTAGAGCCACAGGCTGTGTTGTGTATTGACCTGTATGAAGGCAATGTTTTAATCTCTTTGCATTAGCCCAACTTGAATGTAATGGTAATGAAGGTTTGAGAAAGGGCAGTGGCTGTAGACATCCACAGCCCAACCCTCCCTCCCCATGTGTGCTACCTGCCATTGGTGGTGACACAGGTGAGTAGAAATGTGCTAGGAGGTTCCTGAGATGAAGGCAAGTCATAATCATCAAATTGACTGGCCTGCTATCTTGAAGTATGAATGTTCCACTCATCTTTTCATTGTGTTTGCTGTCCTAGAGTTACAGGAAGGGCTAGACAGTCTTAACGGCATGTCCTAAAAGTACAGATGCTAATTTGGGATGCACTAGGACAAGTAGTCTGTACACTATTCCAGAGGACTTAGTTGTCCAGTGGTCTGTTTAAAAGAAGGTCTCATTCTTATGCATTCAAGGTTCTCCATTTGACAGATGAACCACAGACGGACAGAACTCTCAAGGCTATGATCCACAAGGAAGCCACCTCTTTAGGATCTCATTCTCCGTTCTCAATCTTCTCCTCAACCTTTAGGCAGAGCGTAAGCACAGACTTAACTCTGGAACCCATGTCTAAGACTGAGGAGAGATTACACAGCACAGCTGATGTCCAGCATAACACACACACTCTTGCATGAGCTTGATTGGTTCTTTCTCGCCCTACCAGGTATTCTGTTCCTGCTGAGGAGAAGGTGAAGCTKGACAAGGTGGTTCACACACTGCTGCAGGCCAACGGGACCCCCGGGCTGGAGATGCTGGAGAAGAACATCATGATCTCTCCAGAGGTGCTTTGTCGAGAGGGTATCAAGGTCCACCGCACCGTCCAGCAGAGCGGTCAGTTTGTGGTCTGCTTCCCCGGGACCTTTGTGTCCAAGGTCTGCTGTGGCTACAGTGTGTCGGAAACCGTGCATTTTGCCACCCCCCAGTGGATGAACCTGGGATATGAGGCTGCTAAGGTGAGTCTGAAGCCGGGGCTGCCACCCTGTGGCCGTTTAGAGACACAGCTCATTGTCTACCACAGTATATCTATTTATTTAGATTTAACCTCTCTAGGGTATGTGGGACGGTAGSGTCCCACCTCGTCAACAGCCAGTGAAACTGCAGGGCGCCAAATTCAAAACAACAGAAAGCCCATAATTTAAATTCCTCCAACATACAAGTATTTTACATCATTTTAAAGATACACTTGTTGTAAATCCAGCCACAGTGTCCGATTTCAAAAAGGTTTTACGACGAAAGCACACCAAACGATTATGTTAGGTATGAGCCCAGTCACAGAAAAAGACAGCCATTTTTCCAGCCAAAGAGAGGAGTAACAAAAAGCAGAAATAGAGATAAAATTAATCACTAACCTTTGATGATCTTCATCAGATGACACTCATAGGACTTCATGTTACACAATACATGTATGTTTTGTTCGGTAAAGTTCATATTTATATCCAAAAATCTGAGTTTAGGCGGGACGCTACTGTCTCACTTGGCAAAAAGCCAGAGAAAATGCAGAGCGCCAAATTCAAATTAATTACTATGAAAATTACTATAAAAATCTAACTTTCACTGTGTTCAATCAGGATTAAAACCAACTATAGCTAGCTTTCTGGTCACGCGCTTCTATCTAACAGGACACTTCAAGTGACTCTCGTTCAAGATGGCCGTACTTCTTCATTACACAAAGGAAATAACCTCAACCAATTTCTCAAGACTGTTGGACATCCAGTGGACGGTAGGAACTGCAAGCAGGTCCCTTAGAAATCTGTTTTCCCAATGAAACTCATTGAAAAGG